>NC_048446.1:4111623-4297537 GCF_004353265.1 Vitis riparia
GTAACATAGAATAAAGTTTAGTCAATCATATAATTGTCAAAATTTCCTGAAGGACACAAGTAATCACATGATCCAAAACATTTCAACAAGTATAAACAAATATCAAGATACTAGAAAATTCATATTGCTTAGTATATAAGATAAAGTTATGTGGCAAAACCAAGTGCTGCAAGTTCAGCAGCAATTGAAGGCCTGTCATGATACAAAGCTGCAAATTTGGCATAGCTTCATCCTTAGTTGCTCAAGTAAGAAGATTCAAAACAAAAGCACATTACCCTGTAGCTAGTTGCCATGTCAAAGGACATACAAATCCTCTTGGGAGGAGATCCTAGAACTTGTATCTAAAAGCAACTTAAGCTCATTATCAAATTTTCCCTTGGACACATCTATGTACATGCACCTTTTCATTTCTTTCAGAGAACAAAGCTGAATTCCTTTTTCTTTTTCAGTAAATAATCTTTTACTTATTGCTACAGCACTAAGATCATGTACACATTTCTCTGATTATATGTAATTGAACAGAGTGTATAACTTTTTCAACTACTATGAACTGATTGAAAAGATTTTTCTATCATGGACAAAAGGCTAATTTTCCTGCTGGAAAGAGAGATATTATACAAATTCACTATTGAAGTAATTCCTACAAACACTATTGAAATACAAGGGAAGTAATCAACACCGAAGGAAAAATTATTATAAGAACAAATATAAAATCAAGTAGAACTTTCAGATCTTCTGCATTCTCTTTTCTTTTCATATGCCATTGAAAGCACATGGAGTGAGCACATCACCACCAGTAGAGGATCTCTCTTCATTTCTCCTCAAACTCAACATCAATAATCTCAGATTGGGAGCTTGAGGGAGGAGTGCCTCTGCTACCTCTTGAGAAGTCCCCTTTAGGCTGCCACACAATGTTTCCACAGCCTGCACAGCGAACAATTTGATTCTTGTAACCGATGAACTGCCTCCTACAAGCTGGGCAATTCCCCTGTTTCAATTTATTAAAACAAGACGCATCAACCACTTATCTAGTCAATCACATGGAACCACCAAAATAGGCTTGGATAGAAGGTGATGCCATTAAGGTTACAGCAAAGCCATTAGGGATACATCTTATAAAGGCTACCAGCCAACTGTAAGTTTAACAAATCCATCAAACTAAGCAATCCAATTAGGAAGAGTTTCTAAAGTATTTAGGGCTTCACTTTACCATCTGTGACAGCATATTAACAAATTCAAGCTCAAACTTTTATGCTATTGGAATCACCAAGAGGGAGAAAATATCAAGGAATAATTCAGTGAAACCCAAAGAATGAATTACAGTGAGAAAAGCAATACATAAGAAGAAACAAAGAGCAAGAGACTATAGACTTGAATAATTTTTTTGATCAGACTAATGACTTAAATAACATTCCAAGCAATTAAAGAAATGTGCAAAAGACTCTGGAAGTACTCCTAAATTCAGGATATTCATAAATAATTAAGGTTTTCAATTATGGAGGAAAGTTTACATTCTTGTGTGCATCATGAAACACTAGGAAGGATTGGGAGCCTATGTGTAATTCATGGATCTTCATATTGCACTTGACAGATCATCCAGGAGTTTTAGGTCAAACCATACTTCACTAACAGTGCCACACATGTGAGAGAGAGAATGCATATTCATATTCCACTGCCTCCCTATTTGAGAATTAAATATGTAATGTAATTGAATATCAGACTAGAGGTGACAGGAATAGTTAGAAGGATCTGCTACTAAAAATTCTCCAATCCACAGGTTTTAAATCAAACCTTATGATGCAGGACAAGAAAAGGAAAAAAAGAATGAGGGATGGATGACCAGTATCAGACTAGTTGAACTCTAGGAAACACTCCGAAAAACATTAGGCTTTCCATCACATAACAAGAAAAACATTGAAGGCTGGAAAGTTGTGTTTTAATTGATTTTTCAGAAGAAAGTCTGACCAAATTAAACTACTCACAATAACAATAAAGCTTGAGAACCAGTACAACTTGCACTCTTATGGCTTACTAATATGAAATATGAAAGTCTGATTTTTATTTATTTATTTTTTTTTTTTGAGGAATAAACTTGTTTTGTCCATGTAGTTGCAACAATTATTGTTCTTATTAAAATGATAATCACATAGAATCTAGTGTAGTTTTACCAGAATGAACCTTGCGTCAGAACTATGCTAGATAGATCTTATTCTTACTCATAGATTTAATGAACAAGTACAGAAAAAGTGATGATTTAAATAGTACAATCTTTCTTGTCAAGGTGACTGTTCATACCTTTATAACAAAATTATTAGCAAAAGTCCCGATGAGAAGAGGACCAGCAAATGGCAGTACCCATGTAGCAAATATCAAGAACCGAAACAGCCATCCAGATAATGCAAACCAGAGGAAGAAGATTGTCTACAAAATGGTATAAATAAATAATAATAAGATGGCATATCAAAATTTTCATAACTACACATGAAAACAGAAACAATATTTTGAAAAACTTGCAATAAGCATTTCAAGGAGTAAAATAGGAAGCATGAGATTGTACAAAATCAGCCAGAAAATTTTTCCAGAAGGTGAACTTATTATTTTTGGTCAAAAAAAAAAAAAAAATTATGACAGAAATGTGTGATTATGCCCAATTTGAATCCAGCCACATGAGGGTTGGCCACTTTGTTTATGCCCTCCAAATTCGCCCAGAAAATGGGCAGTTGCTGTTGTTAGGTTGGGTACTACTTGAAAAGACAAGGAGTTATCTTTGCTGGCTGCAGAATAAGAGAGCAGTAGAAAGAGAAGTTTGAAAGAATGAATGGCAATGAGGTCATGAAGGGACCATTAGGGCTTGTATCTCAGCTTCAAAACAGGCAGTTTCTTTGCGAAGTTGTGTTTGGTGAAATCCACTCACTAGTGCTATATATTGTAAGCTGAGAATAAGGTGGTTGTTGTCCTTTCCTATCTCTGTATGTTACAAATCTGTGCAAAAGACAGTTAAAAACATTTTATTCCCATTTCATAAGTAGAAGCTTATTTCTCTGTAGTTTTTTACTTCCCACTTCAAGAGGTTTTTCCACTTTGAGAGGTTCTTCCATTGCTGCTTTTTATGTTCAATGATATGTTTCTTTGTTGTAATACCCTTTTATGATTCACTTCTAGGTTGAAAGAAAACACACATGATTGCCCCTGACTAAAAATCTTGCTTCAGATTGCTTTGTTGGTTGCTTCTACTCTTGTTTGAGGCAATTTCTGCCAAACTCAACTGAGGATTGAATTCATACCCTTTTATGATTCACTTCTAGGTTGAAAGAAAACACATATGATTGCCCCTGGCTAAAAATCTTGCTTCAGATTGCTTTGTTGGTTGCTTCTACTCTTGTTTGAGGCAATTTCTGCCAAACTCAACTAAGGATTGAATTCATTTATGTTGTTACTCAACTCAAAACAGAGTTAAGAGTGTTCTGCTTGAGTTTTCCACCAACCCTACTAAGGGGTCAGGTTGAGTTATATAGCGACTTGACAGAGGTCAAGCTTGGGTGTTTGGCTTAGTCATATAGCTACTAGACTTGCAATCTAGTTCAATATTTCAGCAACCTGACTGAGATGTCTAGTTAGACAACCAGGGGTCAGATTCACTAGGAATTGGTAATCTTCTCCTTAAAAAGAAATAAAGTGTCTATTAAAAGGAAAGTTTATACATCTCCCTATCATGTATAATCCTTAAGCACTAGGTTTCCACTTGGAAAAAATATTTACAATGAGCACATAAACTGACGAAAAATAATGAAAGATCTCCAGAAAATCTTGTGAAAGGATCTCTTGAAATATTTCATGCAGTTCACTACATATGACGGTTAGAATCACGAATAGCTAGGATTGTCAAGCAAAAAGATTCACGATAGAGGCCTCATCAATAGCATAGTCCGTAACAACATGTGCATAGAATCAAGCATAAAATAAGAGGGATACTCACAGCAAAACTCCTTCCTAAAGGAGTATCTAGAAAATTATTGAGCTGCTTCCTGTACTGCAAGAGTAATAAGAAGGGAAAAGATTATAAGTAATCATACCAACATTGAAGAAACAATAATGCCAACAACCATTCTTCAATAAAACAAATGAAAGAACATATCAAATTTTATTGTGTCAAATAGGAAGTTGCCAAACAAATTTCCAAATCTCAAAGCTTTGGCACATTACTAGCAATCACTCACTAAGTTATAGAAATTATACTCTCTTCTCTTGAACATATAAGAATGTATCACATGCCAGTGTTAAAGATTAATATTCCTCTAAAAGTGCACTTGTAATGATTAAATACAAAAAAGTTGACATCACTATCACATCCCCCCCCCCTCCTCCTTTCTCCCCTCTTTCTTTCTCTCTCAACATGCATCACCACTTAGCATAAACTTTTTGGGTTATTTTCTTCTTGTGGTTGAATATCATATTCTTCCTTCTATTGGTTCCCTTGTTTCAATAATGATTTTTTTCCCCCTTCAATTCAAACACCATTAAATATGACCAACCAAATGATCCACCATTCTAGAACATGTCCAAGCATCACACTTGGATAGATAAAGGGGATCTTTTTCAGTGTTATCACAAAATGTTTGTAATTGAATAAAACATGCTACTAACCTTTAAAACTTATATGTTCTATATCAAGTAGATGGGACTTGTTTGGCAACATTTTGGAATACAGTTGTCAGAAAAACAGATTTGAGAACCATTCTTAAAAACAGTTCTCAATTGGTTCAGGATGACAGAAGCAAGATTCTATTTAGAAACTCAAATATGAGAAATAGTTTTCTTGGCTTATTTTCCATGAAAGTTGTTCAAGTCCACGATGTACATTGTGGGCCCAAATCCTACAAGCTAACTTTCAAGAAACTTGGATGTCTAACATGGTATCAAAGTCTCATTTGACGGGAGGTCAAGCGTTTGACCTCACCACATGTTTATTTCCCCACTCTATTAAACCCACATGTAAGCCCAAGAAGAGGCCACCAATGAGGGAAGATGTTAGAGTGCATGATATACATTGTGGACTCAAATCCCACTAGCTTAAACTTCTAGGAAAATAGGTTGTCTAACAAAGATACTATGCACTATGTATAATGTAAAAGTTATAAAAAAATTCTTTATATTTTCAATTGTTTTTCAAAATACTTTACAAAAAATACTTGATAACACCTCAAATTTATCCTAAAAAATAATAAGTATTCAAAACAAATTTTCAAAACCTTTTGATTTGAACCTCTACTTGCATGGTCGACAACCCGAGAAAGTTCCATGGCATAAGAAATATTCATAAAAATGGAATAACTCAAATAAACCAAAGGTATATTCAACAGGCAATTTGCAGTGGATTCAAAGATGGAAGAAGGGAAGAAAGGCGGTAAGAGCTGGTTTGTAGGGGATTTGAAGTCCCTTGAAGTTGTTGTTGAAGTGGTATCAGGAGTTTTGCCCAGTAGAATTATGCAAAGAGGAAGGGGCATATCTAATTGAATTAGATTCAGTCAAATCTTGTTGGAGGGAAGTGGGTGAGAAGAAATTTTGCAAGGTTTGGAATGAAGGTGGAAGATTCTCTAGGTTGGAATGTTGGTCTGATGAAGCAAAACAATTCATTCAATGTTCCGTGGAATCCATTGAAGCTAAGAGATTCACACTAATTTTTCCAAGTGACTCCCTCCATCCAAAACCCAATGTGTACGCCAATGATCATGAGCATGCTAGAGGATGCAACAAGTTGGTGTTGTCAAAGGGAAGGTCCTTTGTTAAGAAGTTCAAGGCTCCTTATGATGGGGAGGGTGAGGTGATTATGTGCAGTTTAGGGAGGACCTTTTGAAGCATCGTTTAGTGGGATGATGAGGGGAGCATTTTGATTCCGTTCCAAACTTGCCCTCTTTAAAGAGGTGGGCAACGAGGACTTAGAACTTGAATGGTGGGGTGAAGTTATCTCTTCTTAAGGGGCTCTCATTCTCTTTGACTTTGTAGAGGCCTCTAATGTGGAGTCGGTGCTAGACTCGGGATCAAGGAGTTATGAGAACAAGTTTCTACATTTGGATAGATGGGTTCCAAAGGTTAGGTGCTTTCAAAGTGGAGTGCAAGCAAAGGAAGTTTGGATTAGAATTATGGGACTACCTCAACATTTGTGGTTCTAAGAGGTGTTCAAAAAGCTTGGGGATCACTATGGTGGATTTGTAGCTATGGATGAAAACACAACTCAGCGTAGCACTTTGCAGTGGGCAAGAGTGTTGGTGAAGTCTGATGAGACGAAGATGCCTAGGGTTCTTCAATTAGTGATGTGTCTTTTGTGTTTCGAAGTTCTTCAGTTGTGGTGGGAAATCCCTCCATGACTGTCTTAGGTGGTTTCTAGGCAAGGTTGTAATGGGCAAAAGGTTAGAGAAGAAGAGGATGGAGAGGCACATGTTGCCTTGAGTGTGGGAGTCCAAGGTTTGACAATGAAGGCTGGCATAGGGACATGTCCTCCATGGATACAAGAAGAGACGATGGAGTGGTCTCTATTAAACTCTATAAAAAGGGTGTTAGAGATCGGGTTGGAGGGGGCATTTCTGGTAGGGTTAGACCTAAAAAAGTTGCTTAAGATGTAAGTTTGAGCAAAGAGGTCCTATTTAAGGCCTAAAGAGAACCCATTTGAGGCCTAAAGTAAGAAGCAGGCAGCTTGAACTAGGCATATTATTCTTAGTGACACTAGAGGCAAGATAAAAGGAGCAGGTTATGCTGTTGGGATGGTAGCCCAAGGTGAAAAAGGAAAGGGATGTGTAGTGGTTGGGCTAAGAAAGACCCTTTATTTAATTTAGGTAGTGGATGTTCTTTGGTACATAAGGTTTATGGGCTAAGCTGGATACCAAAAGCTACCTTTAATGGTAACTACGGGCTACAAGCCCAAATGGACCAATCCTTTTACGCCTAAATGACACCGGGGCTTCTTTTAACCTACAGCTATCTTAGAGGGTTGTCATGGTGTAGAAAGGAGATCGTCATTGAGGAAGAGGCCATGTTGCCTCACCGATGAAGTTTCACCATCCAATTGCCAACGAGTCCCTCTCTCTTTTTTTTTTTATCAGAAACGAAGAAGATTATATTAATAAAAGAACAAATAGAGGAGAGAAAAAAGAGACAATAGAAAGAGAAAAAAACCAAGGGAAGGATGAGAGGTCCTTCCTACACAAATACCAAGGAAAAACACCCAACAAAAAACTCTAAAAACAAAAGAAACCCCATCAATCTTCAAACTCTTGAAACGCAAGCCCCAATCCAATTGAGTTGTAGAATGCTTAGAGGAACTCCTCTAAAAGCTTCAGTACAAGAAGCCCATAGAGAAGAATAAAACCGGATCAAATCCCAAACCATCTCTTCCGTTCTCCCTTTATCCTTAAAGATCCTATTGTTTCTTTCTTGCCACACCATCCAAATCAAAGTAAGGCAAGCAATTTTCCAAAGTGTCTTGCCTCTTAATGAGTTCCCCAAGCCTTTAAAAGAAATAACCAACATGTCCTCAAGGCTCCTTGGAGGGACCCAAATCAAACCTACTAGATTGAACAACCTGTGCCAAAGTCCAATGGTAACGGGACAATGAAGAAAAAGGTGGTCAATCGACTCTCCATTTCCTTTGCAAAGAATGCACCATTCAGGACAAAGGGCTTTGTAGGGTCTTCTCAATTGCAACTTGTCATTAGTGTTTACCTTCCCATGTGCTACTAACCAAGCAAGGGCCTTAACCTTTGAAGGGACTTTTGAGCTCCATAAAAACTTGGCCGGAAGGAACATTAAAGGATTTGAAACTTTTGACAAGGCATAGAAAAAAGATTTCACTGAAAACGAGCCTGACGAAGACAAAGACCACGCTCTTGAGTCTGATGAAGAAGGGGAAAGAAGCACAGAATTAAGAGAGGACATTAATCTCTGAAGGAGATCAATTTCTGAATCCGTTAGATTGTGGCGAAAGTTAAAATTCCAAGACAATGGTAAGGAATTGCCAAGGGCATTTGAGACAGTGAGATTTTTCACAGAAATAACTCTGTAGAGATCAGCAAATTGAGAACACAAAGTTTGGTTTCCCCACCAAAGATCTTCCCAAAACCGAATTCTCTCCCCATTGCCCACCACTAGGCGAACAAAATGGGAGAACTCTTGGAAAACTTGAGCAATAGCCTTCCAAGGACATCTGTGAGACCATCTAACCACCATGTTGGCGTCCCATCCATTAGGATGTGTCCCATATATACTCGCAATAACCTTATGCCAAAGACCGCTCCTTTCTCTAGGGAACCTCCAAAGCCATTTCCCTAAGAGGGCAATATTTCTCATAGAAGTCTTCCCAAAGCCCAAACCTCCCATCTCCTTTGGTCTACTAACAACCTCCCATCTGATTAGGTGATCTTTCTTCCCTTCCCCGGCCCCAGACCAAAGAAAATCCCTTTGCATCTTCTCAATCTTTGAAGCTATAGATACAGGGATTTTAAAGAGGGAGAGGAAGTAGCTAGGGATGTGAGACAGACAAGACTGAATTAAAGTAATCCTCCCTCCCAAAGACAAATAAGCCTTTTTCCACCCATCCAACCTCCTCGAAATTCTCTCAACCACTGGATCCCAAAAGCCTATTGTCTTTGGGTTCCCTCCCAAAGGAAGGCCTAAATAAGACAAAGGTCACTCTAACACTCTGCACTCCAAAACCAAAGCCAAACTAGACAACACCTCCTGCCTAGTGTTAATACCTGAAATGGTGCTTTTTTCTAAGTTGATTTTTAAACCAGATACTTGCCCAAAAACCAAAAGGATAATCTTAAGGTTTTGAAGAAGGTCCAAAGAGGCTTTAGAGAAAAATATGGTATCATCAGCAAACTGTAACAAGGACACTCTAGTCCTATCCCTCCCCACAAGGAAACCCTCAGTTATCCCAGTTTCCTCAGCTCTAGTCATCAACCTACTTAGAACATCTGTTACTAGAGTAAAAAGGAAAGGAGAAAGAGGATCTCCATGTCTCAAACCTCTAGAGGCCTTAACCCAACCCTTTGCATTCCCATTAACTAGGATAACAAAACTAGAAGAAGATAAACAGCCCCTCATCCAAGATCTCCATTTCTGGCCGAACCCCTTCCTTTGAAGCACATGATCATAGGCCTTCTCAAAATCAATTTTGAAGACTACCCCTTCCTCCCCTGACCTTCTTTTCTCATCCACCACTTCATTGGCTATCAATACAGCATCCAAAATTTGTCTCCCTTCCACAAAGGCTCCTTGAGAGCCAAAGATTGTTTCATGTAGAACTTTGCGTAAACGCCCTGATAAGACCTTAGCAATTATCTTATATAAACTTGTAACCAAACTAATAGGTCTATAATCTGAGATTTTAAAAGTTTGGCTTTTCTTAGGCACCATAGCAATGAATGTCGCATTTGTACTTTGATTTATTACCCCCTTAGTGTGGAACTCAAAAAACACCCTCATAAGATCCTCTTTTATCACATCCCAACACTCTTGATAAACTGCTATAGTAAAGCCATCAGGGTCAGGGGCCTTTTCCTTATTCAATTGGAAAACTGCCATTCGAACCTCCTCTTCAGAAAACGGTCTATCCAACCAAATTGCACTCTCTTCAGCAATAGGGGCCCAATCAATCCCTTCAATCTTCCAAGAGTCACCTTCAGGTTTGGAATAGAGATTCCCAAAGAAATTTACAATCTCCTCAGAAATAATCTCAATGTTATTTAAAGTCTCCCCCCTCTCAGAAATCAGAGACTTTATGAACTTCCTGCTTCTTCTTCCAGTGGCCACTCTGTGAAAAAACTTTGAGTTGCAATCCCCTTCTTTAATCCACTTAATCCTAGATTTTTGTCTCCATTGTACCTCTTCCTTCAATAACAAATCCTCTAGCTCCTTCCTTCTTAAGGTCCTTTCCGAAACCAGACCAAGATTTAAATTCCCTTCTTGTTCAATTCGATCAATTCTACCTAAGTCCGTAAGAATGTGCTTTTTCCTCTCTCTTAAATCTCCAAAGACCACTATATTCCACTCTTTCAACTTTGATTTAATAAACTTTAGTTTCCTCATAAACTTGTGACCTTCCCAACCTTCAACCGTACACTCTTGCCACCAATCTCTAAACTTCTCTTTAAACTCAGGATGGAGCAACCACATATTCTCGGCAACGAGTCCCTCTCAACAGAAGCAAACAAATATCCAAGCTCTTTTCCCCTCTTTGTCTCTTCTTTGGGAACTAGGGTTGTTTCTCCTCCTTTCTCTAAGGGTGAGTTAGTCCTTGAGGGGAGCAAGGCGGGTTGGATGCAATTTCTCAAGGGGAGGGTTGTGGTTCGTGGTGTATGATTTTGATGGATGGTACCTAAGTGGAGTATACAGATCTTGCAGTGAAGGTGAATGATGTTTGGGTGGAAAAAAGGGTTCGAAAAGGAGGAGTAACCATTAAGGTGGCTTCAAGGGAGGAGTTCCCTATTGAGGATTGGTTTTCTAGTAGTTTGTTATGTTCAATAAGTGTCTAGGCATGCCAATAGAGGGCTATGAAGCTAAGATCTTAGGTCTTCTTAGAAAAATAAAGGCTAGAAAGGAGGCAAAGGGTTAAGAGGTTAGAGAGAGGAGGAAAAAAATCTCTTCAAAATTCAAAAGAGAATTAGAAAGTTAGAGTGCAAAATGAACTATTTGAGGCAATAACTAGTGGGAGGGAAGTTGGCAAAGAAGGATGGGTCATCGTGCCAATTAGTAAATGACGATAAAAATCATCTCTTAGAATGTTGGGGGAGTGAATGACAATGACAAGAGTAAGATCATCAAGTCCCACGATTGTAGAAAACCGACTTAGTCTACTTGTAAGAGACAAAATCCAGTTCCAAAATCACCAAATAAAATACAAACTAAACTAGCCCATAATATAAAGAGAAATAGCAAGAGGAATAGAGATAAAAGAAGAAACACAATATTTATGAGGTTTGGTAAGGATGTTTTACCTACGTCCTCCAAAATTATATCAATCCACCCGCACAAATTGACTAAAGCCACAAAGATTAACTAAAACCACTCAAACAACTCAACCTAAAGTCATTCTCCCCCTATGACCAAAGGACCAAATGACCAAAGGACTTGGACTTATTTATAGGACCTAAATCAGTTCCTAAGCCTTGACAAAACTAAATCATAATCCTCATGGGACAATGACTCTTAACATATAATAAATTATCAAATCATAATCCTTGTGTAACAAAGATTCCTAAAATATATCAAACTCTTAATTGAGCCTACAACCAATAAATCTCCACCTTGGCTAAATTACTCATCTTCTTCCAACTTCCAAAATTCAAAACATTATCATCTGATAAGTGAACTAACCATCATCACAAGGACACCCCGCTTAAGCATGGTCAATCAACAGGAAGGAATATGTTATGCCTCGCAGTTGACACAAAAAAAAAAAAAAAAGGGCTTTTGAACCAGGAAAGGAAAATGCAGAAAATTACTAAAAAATTTGTTCATTCTACAGTCTTTTCATCATCTTCCTCTCCTCAACCTCCTCTCCACAATCTAAACAGGATCTAAGAGTCTCACTGGAGTATAATTATTTTGGTAGCAGAATTACTATGGCAATAAAAAATATTTATAAAAAAAAAATTGCAAACCCTAACAAGACCATTTCATTGTTATTAATGCCAATTCAATGCTATGCGCCTATGCCTCAAAATGGATAAAATAAGGCCCTGGTTGAGTCTCGGAAAGGAAAATGCAAAGAATTGTCCGAAATAGATTAATTTTCCACACTATTACCAGCATTTTCCTTTCCATTCTCTTAACCCAAACACAACCTAAGACTCTTCACACCACAACAGAGTAGAAAGAGCACAAACCCTCGGCCAATTCCTGCTGAAATCAAGACTCACAGTCCGCCACCGCCGCCCAATCTCGAACTCCCGGTCCACCTCCCGCGCCCAATCGCCAGCCGACCCGACCGCCTCAGAGAACCGGCGAGAGACGGCGTACTGCCGGTCGATGCGCTCGGCCGTCTTCTTCGCCTCGAAGATGAGCAGCTCGAAGCCGTCGTTGGCGCTCCGCCAGGCGTCCCTCCAGGCGTCGCCGGAGGCCATGCGCTTCGCGAAACCGTCAAAGTCACTTCGCCGGAAGGCACGAACGGGCATCGGCAAACGGTGGCGCACAGGGGCGGCGAAGCGCCGGAGAGTCTGGGGTTTGGAAGAGAACAACGGATGCCATGGAAGGCTGGTGGCCATGACCGCCACAGAAATGTGTGATCGTTTGGTTGCCAGAGGCAATGGAGAAAAAGGGTTTTGAGTAACCCGACGAGTAGTTTGGTTTTGAGAGAAGTGATTCCTCCGATAATAAAATAAATATTAAAAATATTATTAATACATTACTAAAACATTTTTTTATTAAAAATGTTATTGACAAATATTTTTTATTTAGGCTGCTTAGGAACTATTTTTCTTAATAATTTTTTTAAAAAAAATACGTTTAACAATAAAAAAACTATTTTATGAATTTTTATTTTAAAATAACATAAAATATGATATTTTTAATAATATTTTTTAATTATTTTACATTATTTTCACTTGCTTTCTCTTAATGGTTTATAAAATATTTTAAAATAAAATATTAGATATAAAATTTATTTTAAAAATATGTTAAACACAGTTTATCGGTATTTCTTAAACTTGTTTTTAAAAAATATTTTTAAGTTAAATGATAAAAAACAATTTTTGAAAAATATGGTCAAACAAATCCATGTTTTCATTTTATTTTAAAAAATGAGTGAAAACAATTCCTACTTATTATTTAAAAATTATTCTCTATTTTACTTTATTTTTTAAAATTGTTTCCAAATAATATTATAAATTTTTAAAAACAGATTTTTATTTTTAAAAACATAAAACTATTTTTAAATCATACTGCTAAACATACTACTTACTCATTTCCAAACAAATATTTGTTTTACAAAAATTATAAAATAATTTTCAAAAATTATTCTCAAAAACTATTTCTCATAATTGTTTTCGAAAATAGTTATCAAAATGCCAATAATTTTGAATTTTTTTAATATTTATTATTTATAGTAAATATTTTTAATATAAACATTAGTAAAACATTTTTTTTTATTTAGTGATTTTGAGAAAATAATTCAATATTTACTATTTATAGTAAACTAAAAAAAACACTTGTGATTCAGTTATTTAGAATTCTAAATCGAGAAATTCGCTTATAGACAGTTTCAAAATTTTATTGAATCTGAATAGAAAAATTATTATAATCCTCTTGAATTACTTATAAACAAGTTCTAAGTGATGCGTAATTCAATTTTATATTTAAAAAACATATTTTATCATATTATATAATTTATTATTAAATATTCAAACTCTTTTTTTTTTTTTGTTTTTTTAAAAATAAAAATAGTAATAAATTATCGTTGTAAATTTATCTTATGTCTTCAAAAAAAATTTTCAAACTCTTTTTTTTTTGTTTTTTTAAAAATAAAAATAGTAATAAATTATCGTTGTAAATTTATCTTATGTCTTCAAAAAATATTTTTAAATTTTGAAATGGTAAAAAATAAATTAGATGTATCAACTTTTGTAACAATTTTTAATAGTTATTATTTTTAAAAATTATTATTGTTTTCTATTTAATTTCGAATATAATTAATTATTATTAGATATTTCATTTTGAAGATTGGGATTTTTTTGCTTTTAAGATATTGCATTTTGAAGATAGGCATTCAAACCAAGGAAAGAATTTCTAAACGAATGAGAATGTCAGATGAGAATAAGGAAATGTTTGGAGTGATTTTGAAAACTTGGAAGACAAAAAGGAGGAATGTTTTAAAGTATGTTTGGTTCTAAAAGAAACGAGGAGGAAAAATAGAGGGAAAATCTATAAAACTTTTGTTTTGTTTGGTTCTCAATACAAAATTTGAGGGGAAAATTTTAAACAAGTATGCTATATAAAAGAAATATGAAAAAAATTATTTTGTCTCATTTTATTTAAGGAAAATTCAACATTATTAAATTAACTAAAAATTATATATTTTAAAATTATTTAAGACTGGTATCTATAGTATGATTTAAAAACAATTTACTATTTTTTAAAATTTATAACATTATTTGACTTTTTTTTTTGAAACAATTTTTAAAAATAAAGTGAGATAAAAAAACAATTTTTAAAAAATAAGTAGAAATTATTTTCACTAATTTTAAAAAACAAAAGGAAAATATAGATCTATCTTATCATATTTTTTGAAACTTGATTTTAAAAATTAATTTTAAGTTATAAAATAAAAAAACAGTTTTTAAAACACAAATTTTTAAAAACACGATTTTAAAGTAATATAAAAATATAATTAATTACCATAATTTTTTTTTAAACCAAACATACCTTCAAAAAATGCATTCCCTCCAACTTTTCTCACATTTATCTAAATAAAACAAGAAAAACATTATTTAATATCTTTTTCTTCTTTGGTATTTATTTATTTTTTCATTTTTTTTCATGACATCCAAATAAGAAAATTATTTTTGAAACTTTTTTTTAGTACTTTCTTAAAACCAAATATGGTCTTAATTTTCACATTATGTTTATATTATCTTCTAATTTAATAACTTGAAATGATTTTTCAACAAAGACTGGCCAAATAATTCATTCAAAAAATCAATTTTCTGTTATATCACCCGTTTACCAAAAACATTATTAAATACACTTTTTGATTTTACACCCAAACATTTGATTCCCTGTGAAAATGTTTCTGATTGAACTGCTATAGGCAGATACGTTACTAAAAATACTTTTACCATAATTACTCCCAAACGGGTCCTTATCCCCTATCTGTAGCATCGTTTTACTACTACAGATAAGCGTTTCTGCATGCAGAAGTAGGTATGAACAATTTAGGCATCCCTAAAGAAAAAAACCCAGAAACCCCAAGGCTATGTTTGGTTATTGGAAAGTATTAAGAAAAGAAAAAAATGCTAAAGAAAATAATTTTTTCATGGTTTTAACTATATAAAATACGATTTTTATTTTTATCCTCAATTTTTTCTCTCTATTTTATTTCCTTCAAATTTTCCGGAACGAGACATAGCCCAAAAGAAAATAACATATTCATCCACAAAAATAAATGAAAAATGAAGGAAAATACCAGACAGATCCAATAAAGGAAATGAAAAAGGGCAATGAAGCCTCATAAAATAGTTCAGATTCAAGTTCCATTGTGGGTTCATTTTCCACCTATCAAATACTAGGTAAACCAAGCAAAGATCAATTATCCAAATGCAAATATTAACTGGTCTTGATTATCAAAAAACAAAAAAAAAAAAAAAAACCCGCTTATCTCAGAAGAAAATTTCAAGTTCCGGTGATTACTTCTCTCACTGACTCCAATAACCAGTGCCTAACGGTAACTAATAACGACAAGTACACGAACCTGATGGGCTGGGAAGAGCTGCAGCATTTGCCGAAGACTTGGAAGAAATTTCACCATGGTTGAGGGTTGTAGCCAAATCAGAACTTGAGATTGGCTGACCGCAACTCCCATGGAGCTTTAGGCTCCTTTTTGATATCATCCTTGATTGTGCGTTGAATTTGTTTTACAACAAGGTACTGTCAGGAAGAGCAAAGACAAAAAGGTGGAGGATGGTTTAGGTTTATATTAGTTCCTATGTGAACAAGGAAGTGGATATTGATAACTATGCAAGTTTAGAAGCTTACTTGGAATGCCACAATGAGAGGAATCAGGAATTTTCCTCTCTTGTTCGGGTTAGGTCCTTCAATCAACTTCTTGTCAACCAGAATCGCGTTGCTTCCATTTGAGACTAGATCTATGATTGTCTTGACTAAATTGGGGATCCAAGCAGTCCCATTTGGGAGAATCTGCAACTCGAGTGGCAAGAGATCTTCTTGATAATCCCAGTATGGAAAGGCTCAAAATAAATAACCATGGAAAGGAGCAAGAAATAAGAGCTGCATCACAGAAAACTGACCTTTTCATCAGTTTCATTCTTATTACATCTTCCACTATTCTCAACCGGAATAACAGGGATGGCAAAATCCTAAGGAATCACAAAATGAAAAAAAAAATTAAATAAAATCTATAGTAAATAACATTTTGGACACAACCAGTAGAGGTAATCTGAGTTTACAAACTGCAAAAACATGAACCAGAACACAAGCATCATTGGATGAGTCCAACAAAGGGTAAGAAGACTAAAAGGCGGTAGAATTGCAGAATATCGAGTAGATACAGGCAACAACCTACTCTGGATCTAGTCATGTTACTGATAAGAGCTGCACTTCAAGTAATTGAACTAAATATGGAATCATCCCAGAAATTTCTCTTTCCTTCTAGAAACTAGGCTTCTGAGAACTTAAGCTCGCATCATGGAATCATGGCAAAAAGAAAGGAATAAGAACTCAAAAAGATACTCTTCCTAGTTCTGAATTCATTTGCTAAAAATAACTGAAAACTGACTGAAAAGTTTAGCTTTTTTTTCTTTAAAAAAAAAAAAACAATACGGATGACAATGGAACATGATTCTTTTCGCTGGGGCTCCATGAAAAGTTTTGTTTTTTTTTGCTTTTCAATGGACCCTTCATTCATTTTAGTATATGTTCCAGGCAGCTATCTGCTGAGCTTCCTTTGCAAGTATGAGCCTGAAGGCCATCTCAATGCAGAGAAAGTAGTAAATGAACAAAAAACAAAATAAACAATAGACCAGAATGGAAAGCCCCATTCATCCAGAGCCCATAGAATATTGATGGGAGAATGAGACAAAAAAACTGGTTTGCCACCATGAATAAACTTAAGATGACAAGGAAAACAAGAAAATACATTGAATATCAAGGTTTCCAAAGGTATTGGATTGCTATGGGGAAGCAAAAATATTAGAAAACCTGCCAAAATAGCCTCCTAGAAGTTGAGAAATCATGTACCTGGAGATCCTGTTTCCTTATCCCAGCTCCCAGACGAATGACTCTCATAAGAGCCTCTGACCTTCTAGAGAAGAAGTCTTCATAATTTAATCCATCTGGTGGAGAGAGCTGACCATGTGTGAGGACAACTACACCTCTTCGCCATATTTGTTTACCAAAACTATCTGTTATAGCTTTGACTACTTGCTTATCTAAGTTATCTGTCCTATACACATCCAAACGGTCCACGTACAGTAGAACATCTATGGTTTTGTCTAAAAGGAATCTGTTCAGACAAAAAGCCAAAAAATGAATCCAAACTCAATATTGTGAAAGAGATGTTGAAAAAAGATAATCCTTAAAAAACACAGCAAGTAATCAATCACATAATCCTTCAAAGAGTGAGAGGGCTGGTGACATTCTTCACTGAGACTTTGCAAATTTAATATCATGCTGACCTAGTACGAACCGTTTTATGATCTCAACTGCCTGATCATTGACATATCCCCCTTCTACCAGCCCTGGTGTGTCGATGATGTTCAATGTAAATCCTGCTTGAGAGCGCGAAACCATCACAGGTCTTGGTCCTTCTGACTGCAGAGAAACAGTATAATTTAGAATCCAAATAAACATAACCAGCACAGTAACCACTCAACTGTTCCCATCTTTGAATTGTGACTCATAACCAAAAAATAAAATAAATTAGACAAAGCAAGAAACCCCAGATTGACGGTGACAAATACCTGAAAAGCATTGACAGTAACAGCTCTTTCCCCTAATATTGAGTTTACAGTTGAAGATTTTCCAACACCACCTTTTCCCATCACAAGGATTGTCAATGTATTCACATTCTACAAAGGGCATAACGTATAAAGATAAAACAAAATGCAAAATATTATTAAAATCACTATGCATGAAGCTTATCAAGCAGAACTATTTTGGTAAAACAATACCTCCTGCTTTAGTTTTCCCAACAATTCAATCAGTTTGGTCCGAGTAGCAAGAGGGAATTGCTGAATCCCAGTCCATTCACGGATTAGTTGGTAAGCCATGAATTCCTGTTTTAGCAATTCCATTAGGAAACAAATATATATATAATTACTAGATGAGAATTGTAGCCCATATAAAAGCTTCAAACAATGAAATGTCAAAAATATTAATCTAACCAATAAATATCATAAGAAAAGAGTTGCGACTAAAAGATATTTTACAGCAATATTTTACCAGTTCTAATCTACAAAAGTCTCAGACGAAGATGAAATCTTGCTAGTTTATGAAGCATCCAAGCTAACAGGTTGAAGGTTAAAGCTTTAAAATTAAGCACAATGATCCATAAATCTTCCTCTTCTTCAAACCCATGGTACATAGTCCCTCCCTCCCTCCCTTCTTCAAACCTATTCCACGTATATTCCCTCGCCAAACCCATGCTACATATCCCCTGCCTCTCAACATTTCTTCTCTCTTCAAACCCATACCACATATCTCCTTTAGTTTTTTAGGGTCATGTGTTTCTGTTTTGAGGTTAGGGAGGAGAAGCTCCTCCAAAGATTCCCTTAGTTCCGTTCAACTTATCTATTGGTCCCAAGACCAACAAATTTTTGCATTGCCCCAACTTCACCCTTGAGCTCAAATCTAACTTCAATTTAAATCCAAAATCCTTCAACTCCCATAGGACCTATGTCAAACCCAAGCATCCTGAGTACCACGATGTGTTTCATGGCTGATGATTGAGAATTCCTCCCTCATGGATGTAAATTTGGAACACATGTCTGAACTCATCTATCCATCTTGATCTGGCATGTCCATGCCCTTATCTCTCCACCAAGGCTTCATACCAGGAAGCCTAGGGCTATGATGAACTCTTACCAACCCATCTCCCAAATCAAGCCCATCTCATTGACAGCTATTCTGAACCAAACAAACAACTCACTTTCTAGGACCCTCCCACTTTCAGCTAGAACTAGCTCAGCTCCCATTTAAAAAGGGAATCAAAGAGAAACCAACACCCATACAGATTAGTAACCTCTATCTCTGCAACCCATAAATTCAAACCTAATAAATGTGGGACCTCACTTTTAATGCTATTTTTTAGGACTTTTTTCTCATCTTGAGTTGCATAGCTTTGTTAGTTTCTGTTGTGTTTTTTCCCTTCCTTTGTGTTGTACTGTTTATGTTGTCATATCCCTCTTTGAAGGATAATTGTTATAGTTCAGCCTCTTTTTTCGTACTGTTACATTAGTTTTCTATAAAATGAGTAGTCTGTTTCTATTTTTTAAAAAAATCCCATTAGACCAACTTCCTCACAGCACAAAGCTTCAACTCTAATCTTAGCCATTCACACTACTTACAAGGTCGCATGACCGCTTAAGAGAAAAATACTTCATTGAAAAACTGTTTTTGCTTGTTTAGTTCTCTGATGAGCTAATGACCCACGATGTAATTTTTCACAAAATTAGGATCCCTCATATCATGTGTTGAGCTCAAAGAAGCAAACCAATGAGTCCAGTTCGCTTAAATAGCAATACTCTACTTGAAAAGACTAGGAACCAAATAGTTGTCTCTTAAACTGTAATAAAACAAAACAAAACAAATTCATATACCAAGTCTAAGGTTTACTGGCTGCCCAACTCTACTAGGGTCCCAAGTATTGTTAGGGCTTACAGGTGGTACATCGGAATACGTTTGAAGCAATGAACATATATTTCCATCCTTTGAACCTTATCCAAGTGAGGTTTGAGTGCATCTCCTCTTGGGGCTGATTGCCTAAAACTCACAGGTGTCTGATTTTCTAGCTTCCCCCTCTTTCCCTCATCTATTCTTCATCCTAATTCTCAAACTCTCAAATCACTCTAAACACCAGCATTTAGTCTGGAATTTGACCCTGAACCTATTTTCCACAACCTCCTCAAAGCTCATATGAGTAATGACCTCTCCACATCAAAAGGTCATCCCCAATTATTCCTAAAAATGAGAAGGGATTTGAGCCTATCTGGCACATATACAGGAATTCACAGAGAAAGATCGACCAATTATCCAATCAATGCAGCACAAACACAAATAGAGGATGCATACATGACACCGCACAGTTATATATGTATACACACACAATTGTATTTCATATAACAACCATTAATTTTACCTGAAAAAACATATGTGCAATTCCTAATTTGTCAGAGAAATCAGAGAAAAACAAGCCAAAATACTACCAATTAATGATGCAAAGAGAGCTCAGAGAAAAGAAAACAACAGGCACAACAATGGCTTCGAAATCATTGTTTTACCAATTACAAACCCCAAAACTCAGTTGAGCCTTATTGTTTTACACAAAAACAAATAGTAATTGGAAAAAAATGGTTTCTTTTCCTAAATTTCTTGAGCAATCAAAATGAACGCTATTCACTGTTTGGTTGTTGAGAAAATGTGAGAAAGCAAAGTCCATCGACGGTAGAGAAAACTCATTTTTTTTTTCCATAGTTTCTTCGCAACGAAACAGAAGATAGTTTCGTTGCTCAAAATCTAGCACGTAGAAGACGAAATTTCTCCCTTCTTCTTTACCTTTCGTTTTCTCGGCAACCAAACAGATGAGACTGAGAAGAAAAATACCGTGCCGAACCCGCTTATCCTCTTCTTCTTCTTGTGCTGCTCTCCCCACTCTTCTTTAGCTTCCTTTTTATAACTGAATTAAAAACAAAATTAAATTAAAATAAAATAAATTTTATTTAATACCCCAAAATTCCTTAAATTTTAAAAATTATTATTATTTTCTACCCCGGAAGCACGTATCAATTGAATTGAAATTATAATACGTACACCAAATCGATAAAATAATTCTCACGTTTTCAAAAAATTACAATTATAGCCTCAACCAAACATAACTACCCCTATTATTTATTTATTTATTTTTTTAAAGTGAAAGGTGTTATAAAATATTAGATTCTATACCACTATGGTAACTTGTGAATAATCATTTATAAATATCTTGTGTAACTTCCTATAAAATGAAAAGACTCCTAATGAAATTCAATTGAGTTTTCTCATGCATTCTATTCTCTTTTTCTTGTTTTCTTATTCTCTCAACACGAATAGTCTCTACAAAAGAAATAGAAAAAATATTTTCTATTTTATTACCCTTTGACTCTCTATTTTCATTTATTTTATTTGAATGCATAAACATGTACAATCCCTATAACCAAAAGTTATGGAGTAAATTATAAATTATATGGTAAATTCATAACCAAAAGTTATGAAAAATATTTGTAATCCCTATATTATAGGGAAAATTACAAAATTACAAATACATGGCCAAAAGTTATATATATGATCCATAATTATTTATTTTTAATTATACGATATAATTGGGAATTATACAAAATAATATTATATAGTCGGAAGCTATAAAATGAATAGTTCATAATTTGAAGTTATATACAAATTTATATAAAAAACAGTTCATAATCTGAAATTATGTACAAATTTAAATATTTTCTTGTTCTGATAAAATAATCATAGTCTGAAGCTATAAAATATATTAACTTTTAATTTCTTTAAGTTCTTTTAATTATATTGTGTAATTAGAAGTTATACATAAATAGTTCGTAACTTGAAGTTATGTACAAATTTGAATATTTTCTTATTTTGACAAAATAATCATAACTCAAATTTATGAAAAATATTGACTTTTAATTTTTATTTTGTACTCACTTTTTTTTCACAACATAAATTATGGAAAACATTTTTTATTAACAATAGTTTTATAACCAGAAGCTATACATACAATTTATAATTCTCTTGTATAACCAGAAGTTATACAAAACAAAATTATCAATGAACAAGTATGTACCTAGAAGATACATATATATATATATATATATATATATATATATATATATATATTTTGTTATATAAATATTATTATTCATAACTCGAAGTTATGAAGATAAGAAAATTAATATTATTTATATTAATCAAAGTTTATATTAAAGTCGTTAATACGTACTTTCTTATAGCTAGAAGCTACAAATAACAAAATTGTTAACTAACAATTTTGTACAACTTTGTGAAATTTATATAACCAAAAGTTATAATGGAATATATTATAGCCTGAAGCTATAATATTAAGCATATAGATAATATTTATATATTATAAAAAGATTAATATTATGTATATCAAGTTATACAAATAGGTAAGTGTTTTATAGTTTTTATGAAGTCCTATTATTATATATTATACTGTTATTGGTAGAATTTTTTTTTTTTTAATATATAAATGTGGAATTTTGGATTGCATGAAAGTATGACATTTTTGTATTGGAGGTGGTCGTTTGATTTATTTTTTATTTTTTATTTTCTAATTGTTTAATACACAATAATCTTTTGATTTAGAAAATCGAGATTTTTTGGATACATGTGAAATATATGACTTGGTCATATGATTAATAAGTTGATTTTGTATGTCAATTTTCTTTAAGACTTGTTTTTATGGTTCAAAAATTTTGAGTTATATAAAATAATATATATTATTGCATGTTGCCACATATGATATTTTTATTAATGCAAAAATTTTATTATCTAAAAATAATTTTGAAATTACAATAGGTTCAACTATTGTTCTCAATATATTATATTATGTCTTTACATATACTTTTGGTGTATTGACATTGATTTGAGCATCCAACCCATATTTATTACATTGTACACGATTTGGGTGCATTATGAGTTGCACAATAAGTCGTTAATTAAATAACAACTAAGTTTATCTTAATTTAATTTATCATTCCATTATTATTATTTTTTATTTTGAAGATTTTGTAATTTTTTATTTTTAAAATTTAATTAAATGAAAACCATATGAGACATGTATAAATTTTTAAATCATGAATTTATGTATATGCTTTTTTTTTTTTTCATTTTCTTTGTTTGTTTTTCATATGAAATTATTAAAACGTGTGAAATATAATTTTTTTATTTCATCTATTTACATATTTACAATACAATTATACTAAATGTATAAAACATTTTCACATTTTTGTTGACATAAAAAAAATCGTAAATATATTTATAATAGGTAAGTTTGTAGAGGCTCTGACACACCTAGTACACATACCTTATGAATTTAGTTAAAATCTCTTCTTTATGGACGAGTAAATAATACTTCTAATAGAATGAAAACAAACAAAGAAAATGAAGAAAAACACGAAAATTTATTCAAAATAGATAGATTCGTGTAAGTCTTGTACACTTGTACAAATGTCTTATACATTTTGTACAGGTGGGTTGTACACGTGGCTTGTACATGTGCAAAATTTTAAAAATATATATATATTCAACATTTATAAACGTCTAAGGTAAACTAGATGGTAATGATAAGGGCATTTTTGTCAAAATTTGTATGAAATTCACAGCACTTGTGAGTATAAACCCTTCAGAGCATTTTTACGCTGATTCCTCCCTCAAATGTGATCGTCCCTTGAAGCAATTGGCAACTTCTTCACTTCATATAGTACCTCCGATACAAATCTCACCGGCAAATCATCATCCCGCCGGTTTCTCTCCATTACGGTTTCTCCTTATATCCCGAGAAAATAAAGGAAAAGAAACAAAAACGAATCAAGTTTGATAACCCTTACCAAAAAGCCTCTGCGATTCTCCAGATTCATGGATGCTCTGAGAGCTTCGTACGCCAATAGTTGCTCCGACTCCGAATCCGATTCCGACACGCCGCGGCCAAGAAACGAGAACCATCAAGCGTCGGGGCCTCTGCCTCCGCCGCCTCTTGCACTCCTCAGCCCACCTAATTCTATCGGTAACTATTATATATTCGGTTTAGTGATATTCGTTTGTTTGTTTGTTTTTTTTTTTTTTTTTTGTTTTTGACATGTTTGGCTGATGAGAAAATAGAACTGGAAAAAAAAACAAGGAAAAAATCGAGTGGCATTGGAAGTTGGAGTGCCTGTTTGGCAGCTCGAACGAGAACTGTTTAGATTATATCTAGAAATTACTGTCACAGAAAACGCAAACAACGGGGGAAAAAAATCCAGAATTAAACCTGCTCGTGGTTTTAATTTTTGAAAAATGAAAAAAAAAGAAAAGAGACCATTATCATTTTCGATCCAAACAGGGTGTTAGTTTTTGAACTTCCAAAAACAATAAAAAAAACCTTATAGTTACAAATTATATCATTTTCTTTTTTCCTTCTCTTCCAAATAAAAAAACTAAATTTTAAAAATTGTTTCTAGCGCTGAAGTAACTGTGTTTGAAAAAGGATACAATATATACTTCAAGGTTTTTAAAAAATGAATTCAGATGACGTCGGTTATTAGGATTGCGAGAAGTCACAGTTGAGTTTTCCACAGGTCTAGGGAGCTTCTTCCCAAGCATAACATTCCTCTGGCTTTCCTCATGACGCACTTCAGAGAACATTTCACCTAGAAAAGGGAGAGGTTGCCGGAATTACAATTGAAAAATGGGTGAGAGAGAGAGAGCGAGAGAAGGCGAGAGAGAGTGCGTAGGAGAGTGCGATGGTGAGGAGGGGGAGGAGGGGCCGGCGCCGCGAAGCAGACGGAAGGAGTGTAGTTTCACGGTGGAATCAAAGGCATTTGAGATTATCGGGGAAGATAGAAAAGGAAAAATCCAGGTTATCATTGTGGAGAAGAAGGGAGGGGTTTCGTCATGGGTGCGTTTGGGAGCGCACGGACTAGGGCTTTTCCTGGAAGGCCTGAATCTATGTATAATGGATGAGAAAGAAGCAAGATGGGGAAGGGAATGGAAGGAGCAGGGCCGACTGTACTCCATGTCGCGAGGAAAAAACGAAGCGGGGGGATTTATCCGGCTAGGGGTCTCTGACCTAGAGAAGAAATGGTTTTGCGTCTTCATCCCGAGAGGCAAAAGGGATAAAAGGGGATGGGTGACCATGGCGGAGAAGCTTAACCAGATGGTAGGCTCCTTTGGTAGTAGTTCAAAAACCCAGGTTGAAAAGGATATGGGTAAGATTGTTGGGGGGAGTTCGTATGCTTCAATAGCAAAACGAGCTCTGTTGGGTAAAACAAACGCAATCACAGTGAAGGCGAAAAGGGAGGAATCAATGGATCTGCTCAAGAAGTTGGAGTATTGTGTGGTGGCGAGTAGAATAGACAACTCAGGGGAAGATGATGACCTTGAGAAGGTGGGACGACGCTGGGCAAAATCGTGGGAGCTTAAGGGTAGTTTAGGGCTGGCTAGGTTGGGTAAGGGAAGGGTTTTGCTGGACTTTGAAGACTTAGAAGAGGCCCGTCGTGTGGTATCCTCTGGAAATCGCAGGATGGATGGGATTCAGTTAGGGCTGGATTTTTGGAGTCCAAGGAGTGGATGTTGGACAGAGGAGGAAGAGCCAGAGGAAATTTGGGTGAGATTATTTGGACTCCCTGTCTCGCTTTGGAGTTCGGAGATCTTCAAGAAGGTGGGGGATGAATGTGGGGGCTTTATCACAGTTGACGACCAAACGAGAACGATGGGCGAGCTCCAGTGGGCTAGAATATTGGTGAGAGGGAGAGGCGAAGCTAAACCGAGTGTCCTAGAAGTTGAAGTGGAGGACGAGGTCTATGCTGTATCGTTGTGGTGGGAATGTCGGCCGGTGATAAGGAGGAGTTGCAGACATAGTGAAGGTCGTCACAGCAGTGAGGACAGGGGTAAGGAGATCTCACGCGCGGAGAAGCGAGTGAGGAAGGGGTGGGTGAGTGTGGGTCTCGAGACCCTGCAAACGTCAGAAGATGGGACGGGTGGGCAGAGGAGTGGTTCGGGCCGGGTTTCTCAAAGCCCGACTTCCAGATCTTGGGCTCTAAATGGTGCTTCGCATCTCTTAAGCCCATCTGTCAATCCAAAGCAGCTAAGAGGGGGTGAAGGGCCTGGGCTGAAGAGTGGAGTGTTGGGCCTGAAGCTGAAAGGTGTGGCTGTTAGTCCAGAAGCTGGCCCGTCCCATAGACGTGATGAAGTGGGCTGCTCTTATGTAGGCCCAATGTCGCCAAAGGCCCAGTTGTCAAACAAAGATCCTCAGTTAGTTATAAAGCAAAGGGAAGGCCCAATTTCCTCAGCAGCCCAAGACCGAAATAGCCCTCAGAAGAAGGATTCTCTGCAGAAGGGAACAGCTCCAGGTAATCCTCATGTGCCTGAGCCTTTTGTTGCACGGGAGACTGAAGATTTGAGGAAACTATATGGAGTGGCTGGGATTTCAGAGACGGATAAGGCGCTTAAAGAGGAGGCAATGAGGTATGGAATGGGATTGTGCTCTTGGGGGAAAAGGGATTTGGGGACCTCTCTTCTCAACTCTTTTAATTTTGATCGGACTCCCGGGGGGGAGTTTTTCGATCATTCTGGGGACTGGAATGAGGAGGATCGGGATAATAATACCATGTGGCTAACGGTGTATGAGGGCCGTAATGAAGGAAGAAGTGGGGGTAAGGAACTGGGAGCACAGATAAGCCACAGTGATAAGGGCAAGGGGATTTCTGGGATAGGAGATATTTGTGATGCCTAAACAGAGAGAGGTGAGCAGGAGGACAAATGGGAGGAGAGTGGCTTGGTGAAATTCAGCCAATTCCTGGGCTTCTCCACGGAGGGGTTGGAGAAGGAAATTCTGAATTTCCTGACCAAAATCAGAAAAAGAAGAGAGAAAATCCATAGTAAAGAGCTACTGGACAAATCTAAATTTGAAAGGGAGTTAAAAAGATTGGAATGCTCCATTAATTATGAGGGAGGAATTAAACAGAAAGGCTCGGTACAGGGCAAAGGGCGTCAGATTGTGATTGCCCAATGAAGTTGAAAATTCTGAGTTCGAATGTGAGGGGAGCAAATGATAGCTCTAGACGGAAAGTTATTAAGACGTTCATAAGGAACCAGAGGGTGGATGTAATTTGTATTCAGGAGACAAAAATCCAAGCTATGTCGGACAGCATTGCAAGAAGCCTAGGATCCGGAAGATTCCTAGCTTGGAAAGCTGTGAATGCGGAAGGGGCTTCAGGAGGAATTTTGATATGTTGGGATACAAGGACCTTGAATATGATAGATTGGGAAGAGGGTCAGTTCACGCTATCTTGCAGATTTCGGAATGTAGAGAATGGGGCTATATGGACTTTTACGGGAGTGTATGGTTTGTTTTCCAAAGTGGAAAGGGATGCCTTATGGGATGAGCTTGGGGCGATCAGAGGGCTGTGGGAAGACCCCTAGTGTATAGGGGGGGATTTCAATATTACCCTGTTTCCACGGGAAAGGAGTAGTCAGAGGGGAATAAATTCAGCAATGAGGAAATTTGCTGAAATTGTTGATGAGCTGGGGCTGGTGGACCTCCCCCTTTAGGGGGGTGATTTCACTTGGAGTGGGGGACTGAACAATCAGGCCTGGGCAAGATTGGACAGGTTCCTAGTATCCCCTTGTTGGATAGACCAATTCAATGGGATTAATCAGCGTAGGCTGCCCCGTCCGGTGTCCGATCATTTTCCAATTACGTTAGTGGGGGGGGGGGGGGGATAAGACGGGGCCCAACCCCCTTCAGATTTGAAAATATGTGGCTGAAGGTAGAGGGCTTCAATGATCTAGTTCACAGCTGGTGGCAAGGAATTGAGGTTAGGGGCAGTGCTAGCTACAGATTGGCTACTAAGATGAAGGAAATCAAACAGAAATTGAAAGTCTGGAATAGAGAAGTTTTTGGGCAGCTGGAGAGCAACAAATCCTTAGCCTTGCAGCAGGTGGAATTCTGGGATAGGGAGGAAAGTGAAAGAATTCTGACTATGGAGGAAATAGAGCTTAAGAAAGAGGCAAAGGATAATTATAGAAAATGGGTGATAATGGAGGAAACGCATTGGAGACAGCTCTCTAGGGAAATATGGCTGAAGGAGGGGATAGAAACACGGGTTTCTTTCACCGCATGGCAAGTGCTCACCGTAGATATAGCTCTTTGGAGAGAATAAAGATCAATGGAGTGTGGCTGATGGAGGAGAAGGATATCAGGGAAGGAATTGCTAATGAGTTCCAAAGTTTGCTTTCAGAAGATACGGGGTAGAAGGCGGACATAGGGAATCTTCAATTTGACCAGATCAGTCCACAAGAGGCTGAGTACGTGGAGAGGCCCTTTACAGAAGATGAAATTCATGCGGCCTTGATGGAGATGAATGGGGATAAAGCCCCCGGTCCGGACGGCTTTACTATGGCATTTTGGCAAAGCTGTTGGGAGTTCATTAAAGAGGAGCTTTTAGAAATGTTCAAAGACTTCTATGATCACAGCTCTTTCCTTAAGAGCCTCAACAATACCTTCTTGGTTTTGATCCCCAAGAAATGTGGGGCTGAGGATCTTAGAGATTTCAGACCTATAAGTCTCTTGGGGGGGCTTTACAAGCTGTTGGCTAAAGTGCTAGCTAATAGACTGAAGAAAGTAGTAGGCAAGGTGGTTTCCATTTCTCAGAATGCCTTTGTGAGGGGAAGACAAATCCTTGATGCCTCTTTAATTGCAAATGAAGTGATAGACACGTGGCAGAAACAAAAAGGAAGGGGTATTATATGCAAATTGGATATAGAGAAAGCCTACGACAGCATCAATTGGAAGTTCTTGTTGAAGGTGTTACAAAAGATGGGCTTTGGGTCTAAGTGGGTGGGGTGGATGTGGAGTTGTATATCCTCAGCTAAATTCTCAGTGTTGGTCAATGGAGTGCCTGCAGGTTTCTTCCCTAGCTCTAAAGGTCTTAGACAAGGGGATCCTCTGTCTCCTTATCTTTTCATTATGGGGATGGAAGTGCTAGATGTTCTTATCAGGAGAGCTGTGGAGGGGGGATTTTTATCAGGATGCAACATCAGGGGTGGAAGTGGTCCTCCAATGAACATTTCTCACTTGTTTTTTGCTGATGACACAATTATATTTTGTGAGGCTAGAAAGGATCACCTCACTCACTTAAGTTGGATTTTATTCTGGTTTGAGGCGGCTTCAGGGCTAAGGATTAATTTAGCCAAGAGTGAAATCATTCCAGTTGGAGAGGTGATGGAGATGGAGGAGTTGGCGGTTGAGCTTGGATGCAGGGTGGGGGCTTTACCATCTCAGTACTTGGGTCTCCCTCTAGGGGCTCCAAACAGAGCGCCTTATATATGGGATAGGGTGGAGGAGAGAGTTAGGAGGCGACTAGCTCTTTGGAAACGACAATATATTTCTAAAGGTGGAAGAGTCATCTTAATAAAAAGTACTTTGGCTAGCATGCCAATCTACCAAATGTCCCTGTTCAGAATGCCTAAGATAGTGGTTAGAAGGATTGAGAAACTACAAAGGGATTTTTTGTGGGGAGGGGGACATATGGAGGGAAAAGTTCATCTGGTCAAATGGGGGGTGGTTTGTACAGACAAGGATAAAGGTGGGCTAGGACTTAGAAAGCTAGCTCTGTTGAACAAAGCTTTGCTTGGCAAGTGGATATGGAGGTATGCTTGTGACAAAGATAATCTGTGGAGACAAGTGATCAAGGTGAAGTATGGGCAGGAGGGGCTTGATTGGAGGCCCAAAAAGGCAAATGGGGCGGTTGGAGTAGGGGTTTGGAAGGAGATTTGGAAAGAATCAGAGTGGTGTTGGGATAACATGACATTCCGAGTAGGGAAAGGCAACAGGATCAGATTTTGGACAGATGTGTGGTGTTCAGAAGCTCCATTGTCTCAGTGTTTCCCTCATCTCTTTGGTATGGTTGCGCAAAGGAATTCAACGGTTGAGGAAATGTGGGATCAGAATTTGGGTCAAGGAAATTGGAACTTTCACTTTGTGAGGGATTTCAATGATTGGGAGTTGGAGTTGGTGGGGGACTTTCTCCACACTTTGAGGGGTTTCAAACCCTCCTTGGAGGAAGACTCAGTTCTGTGGAGGAAAGGAAAGAGTGTTCAGTTCAGGGTAAAGGAAGCTTATAGTTTGTTGGCGAAGTCTGATGATATAGTTTTTCCTGCAAGAAGTATTTGGGTGGCAAGGGTGCCAACTAAGGTTTGTTTTTTTGCCTGGGAGGCGACATGGGGGAAGGTGCTAACATTAGATAGGCTCCAAAGAAGAGGATTTCAACTGCCAAACCGTTGCTTTTTGTGTGGCTGTGAGGAAGAAAGTGTAAATCATATCCTTATACATTGTACAGTGGTTAGAGCATTATGGGAGATTATTTTTGGTTTAGTTGATGTGAAATGGGTTTTCCCAGAAACTGTAAAGGAGGTTTTAGCTAGTTGGAGGGGTCCGTTTGTGGGAAAGAAAAGGAAAAAGATATGGGCTGCCATTCCGTTGTGTATTTTTTGGACGGTGTGGAAGGAGAGGAATAGATTAGCTTTTAGGGGGGGGATATTGAATGTTCAAAAGTTAAAGAATTTTTTTGTTTGTAATTTGTGGAGTTGGGCCAAATTGTATGTAGGAGAGGAGGCGTTCTCCCTTATAGGCTTCTTAGAGTGGATAGCTTCCACTTAGAGGGAGGTGATCCTTTTGTCTTTGTTTTTTGAGGCATAAGTTGCCTTGTATACTTCCTGTATGCTTTGCGGCGTTTTGCCTTTTTAATGCATATCCTTACTTATAAAAAAAAAAAAGGTTTTTAAAAAATGATCCATTTAACAAAATGTTTGCAAGAACATTGTTTAAAACTTGTTACCAAATATTTTTCTGTTTTTAGAAACAGAGTTAATTTTCATTTCGGCTATCAAATAGCTCTTCCATTTTGGGAAATGCTCTTACCTGATTATTTTCCTATTGATTTGAAGGTGAGCTGGTGCTGCCATCTCAATAAAATATGAAAATTTAAGCAACACACATGCTGATGCACTGACACAATGTTCAAATTTAGGAACGCAGTTTTTCTGCCACCTTAGTTGTGAGATTTTGGTAAAATTAACATTTTCCCCATATATGTATGTGTGTGTATGCATTATGATCAAATACTGTAAATCATACTAAGAAACCATCTTATTGACTCTCCAAATAAACAAGCAACTTGATTATTCAAAAATCTGCTCATGTAATTATGTCCATTAAGAAGAGCAAACCCAAGAGTTGCTTCACCAGATATAGGCTATATATATATATATATAATTTATGTTTGTGTATGTATTATGATCAAATAATGCAAAAGAAACGATCATATTGACTCTCCAAATAAACAAGCTGTCCCTTGATTATTCAAAAACCTGCTCATGTAATCATGTCTATTAAGAAGAGCAAACCCAAGAGTTGCTTCACCAGATATAGCTCATGTAATTACCCCTTGATTATGGTTCATGCGCTAACCGTTGGTTTTTTGACAATGAAGGGGAATTAAATTACTCACAAACTGCTCAGTCGGGTAGGGTAAGGAGCTTTCCTCATGTTGAAGGAAACTATGCTTTACATGTGTTCATACCAGGTTCTCACTTTGTCCTGACTTTGGTTTTTATCATTTGTTTCTTCTTGTCACTACTCTTATGCTTGTTGAATATGTTTATATTTAGATATGTCATTATTTTGTTTCTGTAAATTTACAGAGAAAAATGTAAAGTCATTAGGCCTTTTGTTGGGTATTGGAAAAAAATTGAAAGACCTCATGTTAATGAGGAAACTTGAGAAATTTACATGAAATTGAAGCTAACCACCCATATTCCCGGAAGTCAAAACTCTGAAAAATTTGAAGACTCTTCATTCTCTAGTCTTCTGTCAAAAAATCAATGCCTTAGTAGATGTAAGTAGATAGCATTCTACTTAGTTTCCCAGTTTGCTCCCTTCTCATAAAATGGTGATGACAGAGATGATGAGACCCTTGCTGATAGTGGTGCAATGAGTGAGATGATCTGGAAGGAAAACAAGATACTTATGTGGTTTATATTGATGAATTGGAGGAATGCAGGGAAGGGAGGGATTTTGTGTAAATTCAACCCTCTGATGGCTAATAACTGTGGGATGCATAATGTTTATTAATTAACAGAATTGTAGATTTTGACTTCTCTGCGGTCTCTGTCAACAAGAAATTTGTCACTTATAAAATTCTGAATTCTGGGGTTTAGGGGAAGATAGATTGGTTTGGAGTGGGGAGAAGAATGGGATTATTTCTTTTAAGTCTTACTATTATTCCTTAAGTTTTGAAATCTCTAAAAAGTTTCCAGCAAAGTGAATATAAATTCTGGAGCCTCTTTAAGTGCTTGTTTATTTGCATAGGAAGCTTGGGAGAAGATTTTGATGGTTATCAGCTTATGAAGAGGGTATTGGTTAATAGGCACTCTTTGTGTATGGTCAAGGACAAGTTAGCTTTTCATCTTGTGATCCATTGGATAACTGCCTGAAAGCTTTGGGACCTTGTTCTAGTTTTATTTGATTTGCAGTGGGTTTTCCCAAGGTCTATTGGATTGCTCCTCTTAGGCTGGAATGAGACAAGAATGCAGAAACGGCGAAAGAGAATGTGGAACTTGGCCCTTTTTGCTTGTTTTAGTGTAAATGGAAGGAATGTAACAGCAGAATTTTCATGAAGAGGAGCATCAAGATCTGAGTGTCAGAATACTGTTTCCTGAAAACTTTTTATGAATGGGCTACGATCCCTTGGGGGTTGAACTTTCCCTTATGGATTTGTTGAGGGACTAGTTCAAGTTTAGGCTTTACAGGTTTCTTCAGTTCTACTTTATTTATTTATTTATTTGTTTGTTAGTTTTCTTGCTAGAACTTGCTCCCTTTGCACATGTCCAGTGTACTGGGGTTGTGCCCCCTTTTTGTAGGTGCTCTTAATCTAATCTTATGTTTTCCATCGAAGGGGGAAAACAAAACTGAATTCCCTACTAAAAAAATCTATATCCTTTGGTTTCCTATTCATTATTTGCTGCAGCATGTATGAAATTAAATAACAAATATTGAATTTGGGTTCGATGCATGAAGTGTAGATGTGCCTGCAGGGTGTTGTATGATTAGTTAATACCTATGAAGTCAAGGGGACATTTTATGGAACTGCTATATGGTCAGTTGTGCTTGATGGTACAAAATTTTGAGGGTTTCAGAAAATGTTCACAAGACGAGTGTAACTGACATGGGGGTTCTGAGATGGATAAGTGGCAGTACAAAAAAATAGGACCATAACTTTTGTACATTTGCAATAGGTTATAGAATCAATTGAGGACAGGACGAGTAGAAGTCATCTAAAGGTACTTTAACCATGTTGAAATCACTAGATGACACTGTACAGTGGCTAGGACCCTTTGGGATATCGTCTTTGCCTTATTTGGGGTTCAGTGGGTGTTTCCAGAGAAGGTTAAAGAGGCGTTGTTCTGTTGGCGGGGTTCTTTTGTGGGCAAAAAGAGGAAGAAGATTTGGAAGACCATTCCGTTATGTATATTTTGGACGGTATGGAAAGAAAGAAATAGGCTAGCCTTTAGAGGGGGTCTCTTGGCCATTCAGACTCTCAAGAGGTCTTTTGTAAGTAGTCTGTGGAGTTGGGCTAAGTTGTATAGGGGAGAGGAGTCCTCTTCGCTTATAGGCTTCTTGGAGTGGGTTGCGACCCCTTAAGGGCTGGTGAGGTGTTTTTGTTTTTGGTTCTTTGGCCTTGTGGCTGCTTTGTATACTTCCTGTATGCGGTGCGGCCTTTCGGCCTTCTCTAATATATTTTCTGCTGTTGCTTATCAAAAAAAAAAAAATCACCAGATGACAAGAGGTAAGAAGAACATGGGTTGACACGTTGAAAGAAGACTTGATTAACTAGTGGTGGAAGATTCATGTAGGTAGCAAGGATTAAGCACTGTTCAATTGAATTGAGTATTAACATGGAATAATTTTGGTTTTTGGAAGCCATATGGAAAAAAAAATCTATTCTTATGCTTGAAATACTTTCTAGGAGATTTCCTATTGTTAACATGCTGAACATTGTAAAAATGTTGAGGAAGTCCTCTAATTTCAGATATCCAAATGGCAAAGAAACTCTACGCTTAAGAAAAAATTATTCTTTGGTTCTGTATGCTAGTTGTTTCCAAGTTAGATCCTATAAAAAAATCTCCTACAGCTGGAGGCTTGACAGATGGGTGCATGCTGCCCACATCAATGACCAAAATTTATGAAAAGTTCCAAAATGAGTCATTCTTTTGCCCTAGTTTGTGTGTGAGGAAAACACTAACTTGTTACTACTGGCCAGTTGGTCCAAACTTGTAATTCACTGTATGGCTTTGTTTTCTTGGATGTACTTTTAATTCCTAGTAATTGCCTTTAACTCATGTTGCAATGATTTCAACTTATGTTATGTTGAATGCATTGTGATTTTTGAGTTGAACAGTGCTTTAATTAAGTTCTCTTTTATAGTTTATATACCATCTTCACCAAAGAAGGAGCTGGTCCAGTATTTGAAGAAGGTCATGTCTCTAGTGCCTGGTCTTCATGTTGTTGATGTGGATATACCACTTAACATTCTATGCAAAGATGATAACAAGCTTGAACAAGTTGCATTAGGAAGGGAGTTTCATATAAGTTTAGGAAGAACTGTTCCAATCCGAGTTCACCAGATTGACTCGATAGTGACAATGCTCCGCCAGAAGCTTCAATTTCAGAGGCGGTCAGATTATCTTTTCTAGTTTATTCACTTGTTTGATTAACTATCATATCATGAGCTTGCTGGATCTAATTTCCATGAATTGTTAATTCATCATTTTGTTTCAAAACAGGTATTGGATTGACTTTAATAAGTGGGAGGTTTTTGTCAATGATGATCAGACACGCTCCTTTCTTTCAGTAGAAGTTATTGCTGGAGGCTTAGCTGAGGTATGTTGGATAGCTTGCTTTTCTCATTAGCTTATTCCTTTCTTGAGCACCGTTATCACCTGAAGATAAATATATCATTTTAAAACTAATTTGTTAAATTTGGTTTGTTTTGTCTTATATTTCTTTTGTTTTTTAGTAACATAATTTCACAATTTCTATTAATTCTTCTTTTTTCTCATAAGAGAGAGAGAGGAGGAAAAAAGCATTACTAGTTGAGCAAAAATATAAGGATGAGCATAATAATTACCTTAAAATATTTTAATGTGTTTTCATTCTTGGTTGGAATAAAATTTCATATTTTTTTTGCAACATAGCTCAACTAAAGAGAATTTTCTTATTAAAAGAGAGGGAAAAAAATAGTGTTACTTTACACATTGTAGTATAAGTATTAAAGACCACTAATTTTGGACGATGGGACCAACCTACTTCTTTTGAATGCCCCTATTTTGTGCTGATATATTGTAGATCTGTGCTGCTGTTCCTCTAGCGGCCTGCTTCTTACAGATATTCCAATAATCTCCGGTTAACATTTTTAAATTCAACTTTTATTTTGCCTCAAAGTGTGAATGTTCACAACTTCAATGGATTTCAGATAACACGGCAAATTCAAGCTGTCAATGAGGTTTATAGGCTTCACAATCTTCCTGAATTTTATGAGGTCAGGTTTATTACTACTTGAGGTCTATATGCAAATTCCAATTTATACTTTGTCAAATAGTTAAGTAATGGATATGATTGTACTTTATGCTATCCCTCACCTAGATTGTTGTACTGTGTTGGATTTTGACTGCAGGATCCACGCCCTCATATATCCTTGGTTTGGGCATTGGGGAACATTAGTGATTCACTGAAGAGAGCAGTCGAAGAGATGAGGAGACACATTAATGTTGGGGGTTCAGCACAGAAACGTATTTTCACCTGCAAATTCAATGGCATTGAGTGTAAGATAGGTAATAAGACCCATAAAATATGTAAATTTTCTGAAGATTAATCAAACCTCTGAAGTATGTAAATTTTCTAGAAGAGTGTGTTATCTTGTTTTTGTAATATAACTAATTTGGTCAGTATGATCAGTCAAATACATGTTGAGTTATAGCCTATGTGATGGATCATAGATGGAAAATTCAAAATGAAGGCTCAATATTTTTTGTTATTTTATTTCTACCACTTGAAATTTTGTGATATTAAACCTCTCAAAGCTCCATTTGGCAACAGCAAATCCACTTGCATCAGCCAAGTCAAGTGATTCACCTAGAATTGCCTCTCTAATAGCGGTTTTAGGACTCCATTTGATGACATTGCAATTATTAAGCATGGATGGTGAGCAGTTAGGATCATTAGCAACCATTAGTCTGAAAGGGATTTCATGCATGATGTGTACAATGATGGACACTGACATACAAGATGCCGTAGTGTTGAAGATTGTGAACGGATCAGATGAAAGGGGATGTTGGTTCTCTTGTTGGAGGGTGTCACTCTGGTTGGATAGATATTCATCATAGGCTTCTTTCAAAGTGCTGTAGGAGGTCTCACATAAGGTAATTCTTTGATTGCTGCAGTCTCTCATTGTTTTTTGGGATTTGAAAATGTAGTGTGATAGCTCATTCCTCTTCTGTGATCAACAGGAAGCTCAAGGTGTTGTTGTGAAATACTGGTTTAGCAATGCATCTGGCTCTCTAAGCTCCCACTCTCTAAAAATTTGGTTCAGCTGTGTGTGTGGCTCTCGAAGCAAGTGTCTTTAGAGTCTGCATGAGCAATGGAGTATGCTGCTTTTAGCATGTAAAGAACAATCTTATGCAGGTAGGTGGTGTTTTCTTTTGTACTTGCTTAGATATTTCAATGCTAATACTTAAAAATGATAGTAATTATCTTATTAAGGCTGCACCTTCTTAAACTCATATGCTTTTTTTTGCACTGAGTTTTCTAGTGGTCTTGCAGCCATGCAGGCTGCAGGATACAATGATTTTTTCTTCTTTCTATATAATATGCAAATAACACATCTCAAATCATTGAAAAAAAAAAGAAAAGATGTAAGAATTGAAGAAAAGCCTCCAAAACAATGGCACTGGTAGAATAAAAATAGGTATTTGAAGGAGTTCTCACACTGTTAAGGTTTGAATTTTTTTCTTTTTCCCGTTCTTTTTTTTTAAAAAAAAATTATTATATCCTCATCAAATGTAAATATTTACAAATAATAATCACTAGAAATCTCATAAGAAAATTGAATTATCATGCCTAGACATATCAAATGATGTCAAAGACCAAAAAAATTGTGAATTAAATTAGATATGAAAATAGTAATGAATTTGAAATTACATGTAACAGTATTAAAATCACAACTTAATTAAGTTCTAAAACAACTAGCATACAAGAGTGGACTCACATCAACTGATTCTGTTCACCATATCTGCAGCAAGTTTAGTAATCTTCTTCACATATTCTCTCACCCACTTGGCTACTAGAGACACAGTTAAGGGCAAAATTGATGTCAAAACGATGAGGAAAATCTTTAAGTTATCTGGTGAAATGGTGATTATAGCTGTATTGTATGTGAAGAACATTGCAAGAAGGCAGATTTGAAGCTCAAAATGCATTGGGAATTTGCTGGTGAGGATGCTGATCATGTAAAGGGACACTGAAAAGCCTATAGAGTTGAAAAGCACAAAAATCCCGAATGAGATGATGCCTAAAGAGCTGAAAATGGACTGCCCTGCAAAGTGTGCTTTGTTTGTGGCAGTGCTGTTGCTTTGGTTTGTTCCGCTGTTGTCTTGCCAAACACCACCAGGAGGACTGAGGCCGACTTGGTAGGTTGCAGTTGCAACTAGCACAGCAATAACTAACAGTGCACTACGAGCTTCACCTGGAGAGTCTCGGCCCCTGTGAAATCTGAAGTAGTTCACCAAATTATTTGGTTGCATTGGACATGTCTCAACTGTTGTGGTGCTGTTTAGCCGAGCATGATTCTGAGTTCCAAAAGAAGAAGGAGGAAAGGCAATGTCTTGAGCTCTCTTAGCTCCTGCGCTGTGGAGTATCTCCTTGATTTCCCTATCACCTGCTTCACTTGGAAATATCAGCAACACATCAAGGGCGGTGAGACCAGAATTGTTCATCAGATTTACTTCAGTCACTCCTGAACCAGGTATAGTTGCATCACCAAGCAAGAATTCTATCACCTGCCAAGTTATTTCTGCATTAGTCCATTCATTCATCTGTATAAAATGATAATGAAAAAAAAAAAAACTTATATTACTATTTTTCCATTTTCAGCATCTTTACTATGGTCATGCTTATCACCTTCATCCCTTAAACAACTCTTATTACCATTCTTCCTTTTACTACTAAACTATCAACTAAGGCTTGGACATATGTTCAACCCCACGTGCCACAGGGATTACTTCTAGCAACACCTGAACCAACAGTTCCTTTAATAGATGGATTGACCAAAAACCTCATAACTAAACAATAAAACGCTCCTGAAAAACCACAATGCTGCTTATTAACAACTTTATATTGCAGAATAATTTTAGTTTTGTTCATTTATTGATGTGAAAAGATATTGAAACTAGGGTAGGGGCTCAAGTTCAAATATAACAATAAGAGCCTCATCCATAAGCTAAGTTTCTACACTACTCCTTTGGTGTTTGCTCAAATTCTAGATTCTTTTCTTTGCTGGGTGTTGTTGTGAGTAGCGTTCATATTGATGGGTCCATGGAGCAAGGCCAGAAACCCACACACCCATGTTAATTGAGTTCGAAACAACTGTATTTTGAGCTTAATTCTCTGATAAGTTGAAAAGAGTGTCACCGAGTTTAGGAAGCCTGGTTTCTTGGTCCTTCTCAGATTTGGCTGCTGAAAATCCATTAGTTGATAAGCCAACTTGCTAAGGTCAAAGACTTCTCTTTTATTTTTATTTTCTTAAACTAAAGGGACTATCATCAATCCTGGATTATGCCTTCATTAATTAATCAAAAGCCCTTTCTATATGGAATTACACTCTGTTTGCTGCAGTTTTAACTTCTAGCGCAACTCTTTTGCAAAGGCATCTCACCCTCAGCTATTGAAAGGAGCTTTTAGGTCTCAAACATTCTACTTAAAAAGACACCAGCCTTCAACCAAACATCCTATAAAGGTCCCCACTAAACATGTCTTTTAAGCACATGAAGTAGCATATGCATACCTTAATATTGAAAATTAGAATACTGAATATCAAGTTACTTTGTAGGGTACCACTATATTTTACAATCAGTTTCGCCAATTTGCTTCTAGAAATAGACACAGCTCATAAATGTTTGTAATTATAAGATTTATGTTGCATGTCAGTGACTGTGGATAAAGAAAGCTATCTGGTGAAGAATATACAACATATTCCTACATTGAATGCTTGAACTTGCCTGGCGTTGCTTTCTCCAGGTTGCTAGGTGAAGGATTGTGTTGCCATGCTCATCCTTCATATTCAACACATCCTCCCTTCTCATCTCTCTCACCTTCTCCACCAAAACCCTAACTGCTTCATACTGGCTGTTCTTCACTGCAAGGTGCAGAGCAGTCTCCTTTTGCACAGTCACATCTTCAATACACTCTTTACAAGCTGAGAGAATTACCCGAACAACATTGACCTTCCCTTTCATAGCTGCACAGTGAAGTGGAGTCTTTTCATCTCTTCCTTCAAGATGACTCAGTTTCCAATCAAATTTCAGTAGCTCCATCACAACCTCTTGGTGTCCATTGGCTGCTGCCATGTGGATGGGGCTGAATCCATCCTGATTCAATTCCTTGATGAAATCAGGTTTCAACCTTATCAGCTCCTTCACAAAATCAACATGTCCAGAAATAGAAGATATGTGTAAAGGGTTCTCTGCAGAAGTCAGTGCAGTAGTGTGGAGGATAAGGGGATTTTCTCTCAGAAGTTGGTGCAGGTCCTCAACATTTCCAGCTTGGGCAGCATCCAGCAACCTTCTGTCCATTCTGCTGGCAAAATCTAGATGCAGCTGAAAGGAACAGGATCTTCTTAATTAGGTTGTTTATTACACAAGAAAAGATAGAAAGATACCAGGTCTAATACACCAAATCTCATCAAAACTTGGAGAGAACTATGTTCTTCAAATACTCATATAGGAATGCACCAAACCTCATACAAACCCCACTGGACTATCTTCTTAGATTACTTGCAAGGAAAAAATACTGACACCAAGACACTGAATCTTATCAGAATCCTTATCAGAACTCCACAATCAAGCTTGTTCAGACAAAGGGTATTTGGGCAGAGTCAAGTTTGGGGTATGTACACATAGATACCTTCCAAAAGTCAGCTTTGTTGCATCACTTCTAATATAGACAAATGAGTATAAATTTATATTAAATGAAGTAAAGAATGGAAGAAGAGAGTTTTGGTGGAAGAAGGAAAGTGAGGTCAACTTGTTTGATTATTTTAACTTATCAGCAAACAGAGTCCTTCACATACAAATAAGCATGATTCAGGCATGTAAGTGCAAATTGATTATCATAAAAATTTGTTTAGGTGATAGCCAGGTATCGTATTGAGGGTTGACCTAGATTAATCCTTATTTTGAATTGCTTTATTTGGTATTGCTAGGCTGTCACTTCATGTTTTAGGTGTTTCGAAAGCTTGTTGTCTATTTATTTTTCTGGTGTGATCCAGTAACCTATACAGTTCAAAGAATCAGATGCAAAAGGAATTATTGCAATGAATGTTCCTTGAAGTTGATTTTATTATTCAAATTAAAAGTTCTTTTAATAGTGGGAATGAAATATAACATATATATATATATATATTTGGGTTTTTGAAAACATAAAAGAAAATAAAAAATTTACCCAGAGAATGTGATTTATGATGTGTTCTTTTTATAAAGATTTCCTGAAAGTGGATCATTTTCTAGAACATGCCAACACTATAGCTTTCTTCAATTTCTACAAAAATTGGACAAATTGTGGGTTGGGCATGGATGGAATTCATCCTATTATGGATTTGAAAATCTTGTTTGATGGCTCATTCCACTCTTGCAATCAACAGGAAACTCAAAGTTGTAGAATATTGGTTTGTGATGCCTCTGCCTCTCAAAACCCTACTTGGAGATTGGTTTAGCAATGTTTGGCTTTCAAAGCAATGTCGAGTCTGCATGAACAATGAAGTGTAAAGGTTGTGGCCTTTAACGTGCAGAGGATACTCTTTTGCAGGTAGTTTGTGGTCTATTTATTTTATTTTTTAATTGTTTGGATATTTGAAAGCTAATAACTTATTAGATAATAGGAATTATCTTATTAATTGTTCCAATTTTTTTTTGTCCTCGATTGAAATTGTAGTTTTTCACCATTTCTCACAATTTCTCATTTCTAAATCACATCTGTATTCTTCCTAATTGTTTTTCTCACTTTTGAACTTTAAGCAAGATGATTTGTGATTAGGGTTTGTGGTTAGGAAAAAATAGGTTGAGAGAAAAAGGAAGTAGATGGATTTAGGAAGAGAATAACGAGAATGGTGTTTTGGTTATTTTTTAAATTGTAAGGTGGATGTATTAATAAGTTTGAATTTTTAGGTGGATGTATAAATAAGGTGAATGTAAAGAGAGTTTAGGTGGATGCATTTATAATCTCGCTTATTTTTCAAGTTCAAAAGTGGGAGGGTCGGAGTTTACAAATTTGACATCTTTTTATTCCTTTTAATCAACTAATTCTTTATTTTGTTCTGAGTTGGGGCCTTGAGTAGGCACCTCCTCATAAACTAATGAGAGCACCATTACCCTAAAGTACCCCTTCTTCGTTAACTAATCCAATCCTTTACCTAATCCAACCTGAAAAATTGCCATCTCTCAGCTGTTCTATAATCTGGTATTTCCTGCAATCGAAACTGGTAAATCCATACCTGGAAACCAGATATTTAATATTAGGTTACTTCGCATTGTAGTACCGGATTTTCTGATCGGTTTCGATTTACTTCTTGAATCGATATGTAAAGTTATGCTTGGTTCTCTGAAAATTTGAGGTAAAGAAAGTAAGGAGGAGAATTTTTATTTTTATTTTTTTATATACTATTTCAAATTCATTAATTTATTTTAATTTTTGATTAAATGATTTAAAATATATAAAATTTTAATTAATTTTAATTATATATGATTTACTTTTATGTTTAATTTAGAAATCCATTCTGATTCAACCTTGTCATCTCCTTTGCAAATTCAACATGCCCTAAAACAGAAGCTACGTGGAGAGGAAGCTAGTGCAAGGGTGTGGAGGATAAGGGGATTTTCTCCCATTTCCCATTATATAATTATAGTTTAATAATTAAAAACTATAAGACAAAAATTAGTTTTCTATTCTTAAAAATATAAAACATGAAGTTTTTAAATAATATTTTTTTTAATTGTTTTTAATAGGATAGTTTAAAAAAATAATTATATAAATATGAAAAATAATTAAAAATAAAATATTATATATAAAAATTATTTTTTAAAATATATTTAGAAATATAAAATAAATTAAAAATATTTTAAGTTCTCAAACAAACTTTTATTTTTTAAAACATTAGTATTTAAAAACTATTTTAAAAAATTATTTATCAAAACTGTTTTTTGAAATATTTTTTAACATGATTTTGACAATTTAACATGCCGCCAAAAAAAGATGAATTAGGTATAAGGAATCAAATTGTCATAACATGGACTCACGTTTTTCACAAATTTAAGCGTCTACACATATTTTATATATTAGTGAAAAAACCTATCAGGCATCTTACGAGGGCTGACGATTAATTCTTATTTAAATTTGCTTTAGATGGTGGTGATAATCTATATGCAGTCACTTCACAGCTAAGAGCTTTAATCTATTTATTTTTACGATGCAAATAAATTATTGCGGTTATATTCTTCAAGCGGAAATGACAAATGTTTCCTTTTGGTCTTTCTTTCTTTATTTATTTTTGAATTTATTAAATCATTCTCAAAAATTATTTATTAAAAACTGATTCTGAAACCGTTGCCTTAACAAACCCATCAATCCTTATACCCAGAAGGGCAAATATCAACCAAACCACATGATTAATGTGCCTTTACGCAGTCTCTGTCAACAAATGGAATCGAAGCTCCTTGTTTTCCTCATCATAACCAAAAAAAAAAAAAAAGCTACCACTAAACCTAAGGCATGGAAAAAGAGAAAAATCCCAATCCCAATCCAAAATGATTAAAAGCTTTTATGTTATTCCCACTTATTCCTTCTACCTCTGTTTCCCTCAAAAGGGGTCTAATTCAGTAGAATAGTCTTTCAGAATCAAGTTGAACAAAGATTCAGCTTCCTCCAAAATCATAAGCTGGAGGAATATGAAACCCCTGGTGCCGGTGCATAACCTTATTCAATGGGATGAATTGTAAAAGGAATGGGTGATATTTGATCTGTGGTAGATAAATAGGGTGTGAGAGATTATATATTGCTTACAGCCCAGGTATGGATTCAAGGTTGTACTTCTTTGAAGCTGAAGCTGGTGCTGGTGCTGGAGCTGGAGGTTCTTCGGCCTCTTGCAGTTTCGGTTTCTTCAGTGCGTCAAGAGTTTGTAGATACGTGTAGGAAGCAGTCCGGCTAGATGGTGGGCCTGGGTTGCTGATTCTACTGGCGAGGAAGCGGCGAATCAAGCCCCGGAGGAATGGGGCCATGGTATCCGGCTCGTGTTCTAAGTAGTACATGATTCCTCCCATACACGCACAGAATAGCGGTACCTGTAACGGTCGTGAAGTCATCAAGTAAGACATTCTGTGCATGTGCTCGTGTATGTCCGTAAATTTTTTCATAGGAGTAATGACTGGATGAAGGGTTGTGTGAATGGAAGTTTTTTCTGTGGTGAAATCGAGGAATGGTTTTAAAGAAATACAATGATAAGAAAAGGGTAGTACCTCGGCGTTCTTGATATTTGGAAGTAGATGGCGATTCACTAATATGTACCATAGCGAATCTCCAGCTCGAGGGAGAACATATAAAGCAAGTTCACTCCGTCTAGCTTTCTTCTCCAGCAGTACAGAGAGGGCGGAAATTCCACCCGCAACCCAATACACAAGCTTGTGGTCTTTTGATGCCACTTTTCTATGCAAACATATGACCGCCTAGTAATCACCAAGAAGAGTTAATGAAAGCGATTGTGTGGGTTCTAGCAAGATGGAAGAAAAACTCACACAAACAGCTACCTGAAAGATTCCGACGAAAGCGGACAAGAATGTTGTTGAACGAACAGCACCCTTAATTGCGTGCCAACAGGTATGAGCAGGGGTATCCATAAACTGAAATGGCATCATCATATGAAGAAAATCAGTTGGAGCCCGTCTCCATGCAAAAGAACTACAATTATTGTGCAAAATAGATATATCTAATAAAGAACATTTCATATTCCTTGTAAGAGGGGCATTCCCCTTCCCGTTAAGGTGTAAAGACCACAATCAGCCCTTATTGCACAGGACTAGGATTTATAGGCGGCAGTTGGGCTCCAGCTATAACTCACAACAAGTGAAGTGGAAACGTTTTCTTTGCAGTAGCTCAGGCTCTTGTTATAAAACATAGTAAGTATTTACTTCAATAACGACAATAACTCCATCATTACCAAAATGAACATTTTACATGCAACTAAAGCAACAAAAATTTGAATGCATCAAACTATAAGAACTTTGGGTGAGCGTTTTTGAGAAGCAAGAAAGCAATTCATTTTCCTGTATGGACTTTGTTTTTTTGCAAAGGAGAAGTCGAACATGCTCAGAAGATTACCATAAGAAAAATAATTCATAGCAAAAGCAGAGAACTCCGTGTAGGCAGTGGTGACAGTGGAGATGGTGAAGAGGCAATAGCAGCAAGAAGTGGTGTTTAGGTGATGAAACTATAAAAGGAAGCAGTGGTGGCAGAAGCTGGGGCAACAACAATGGTAGTGTTAACAAGGACAAGGTTTTAAACAGAGATTGTACCGGTCAGAGTAGCAGGGGGATCAAACCATTAGTAATGTCATGGCTGTGCAGGTTTAGAGGAATTGAAAAGACACTCGAGGATATTACGTATTCTATAATAAGGACTAATATTTTTAGGATTAAATGAAGAGTTACAGTTATAATGTGATGAAGATAGTTATAAGGTGACAAATAAATAGAACACAAGTTTACCTTCTGTATTGAACTAATAAAGCATTTTGTGCTATAATCAGTAATATGAAAAAGTATTTTTGGCTGGTGGATTATTCTTCTGTTCTAGTGAAGCAGGTAAGGATGCTAAGTTCAATACGGTTTCTAAGAAAAATATAAATGGATGGTTTAAAAGCATCGCACACAATTCAGTTACATCTTCCAAGCAAAAGCACAAAACAGGAAATTTGAAATCAACGAAAACAACCTTTGGAGAAGGAGGTACCTTTTGTAAGTGCAGAACAACAAATGGTACAAATGTCAAGGAGAAATAAAGCGGAAATGTTTTCCTGAATGTAGCTGATGCTGCGTTAGCATTGTGAGCTAAACACGAGTTTGTGTCAGGATGAATAATGGAACAAGGAATGATGGATGGAAACTCTTCCAATTTAACATTGTCAGACTCCCTTCTGTTCGATAAATATGCAGATAGTGACACAATATCCACTGGAGAACCTCTACAGGTATCCATTACAGCCTTATATACAGGCTGTGCAACTGGCCCAGTCTTCTGAATAAAATCTTGATATGACTTGGGCAAGGTCTCAGGACGCATTATGAAGGCATACATAACCTGAAAAAGTGTTCAACCAATGAAATATGACTAGAATGAAAAGCCAGTAACTGAGTTACTATTTTGATAGAAACGCAAAGATACAACAGAGAACTGAAGTCTCAATTTGTCAATCACATTGCATAGTTCATGATTTATTGCATGCAGTTAACCGGCATTGTAGCAACAAGGCAGAAATGAGCTTGGAAGAAGTATTTTACTTCTTAGACATATTAAATAACAGGAAAATAAGAGAAATCGGTTATCACAGGCCTTGAACACTCTCCAGATATATGATAAAATGGAGGATGGGCATTTGAGAGTGCCCTCGGTAATTAAGTATGATTCAGAAAAACCGGATTAAGTATGATTCAGAAAAAGCTAAGAGTTAAGAGCTAGCATACAGCCAGATTATGTGACATTTGTGTTACCTGGGCACATGCCAAAGCAAAGAGTAAGGAATCTCCATGTCTCCAATGGCTTCCCCAGAGGTGAAACTTGTTCTTAGACTTTGCAGAATTGTAAGCACACTGATGAGGGGAGGAAAAAGGAAAAAGAAAAAGGAACCCTATTAGCATGACCAGCAAACCCCTAACTCTTGTGATTCAATTTAGCTTTGAAAAGTAATTGAGGCAATAAAAAATATATTAATTTACCTGGGCAAGCCTAGCTGCAAGATATAAAGCAAGTGTACGTCTCCTGCTAGAATCATCTAAGGCTAGAATAGACAAACCCGCAACTGAACCTGCTAAAATTCTGCTCCATCATCCCCTTTAACAAAGTCATAAATATGGAATAGGCTCTATCATGCATCAACAGCTTCAAATCATTCCAAAACATACAAAATAAAGTTTTTTAAAAATACAAATCATGTACTAGAAAGGGAAATTAAGGATTGGAAACTTACGCGTTCAGAGGAGTTTCTTTCTTTCTCAACTTTCTCAACAAACATCGAAGGGCATGATAGGATCCAGTAAAACCACCAAAAAGTAAACCAACACGACATGCTTCTTCTCTTACTATCAAATCTTTCTCTGAGACAAGTTGCTGCAAATATAATGAAGTTTTTCACACTAATCAACAGCCATGCATAAAGATGCATATCCAGAATATGCATAATGTGTAGCATCTTTCCCCTCCCCCAACCTCAAACCAAACAACAATTCTCTCAATTCCTCCAGAAAATTGAGAAAAATTTAACAAATATGTAACTAGAGGACAAGTTAAATGTGCAAAAGCTTCAAATATGTTAAAATTAGAAGAAATAGGATTTCAAATGGCTTCGCACTTGGAACACTTCCCATGTGATTGGGTTATTCACCTCTTTTGTCGGACTATTATTAATATGGCATCTTATTTCCCTATTAAAGAGAAGAAAAAATTGTTCATATTACAATCCTGGTGTTGACCATACACTTCCTGGTGGACAAAGATCCAAGAGCAGTGAAATTTGCGACAAGTGGAAGTCTAATCAACAAGATCAGTGCATTGACTTAAGTAGCACATTCTGTCTTGTCCTTGACCAACAACTTATCATCCCACAGTTATTCATTAATCTCCACTGCAATCCTGCATCTAATTTATGATTCTCCCTTCTTTGATTAAGTGGCCTGGCTAGTGTTACTCTAGCTACAAATTGCAAGATAAGTTTCATTTAACATATGCATCCCACTATGAATTTCATCTTAACATGCAATCTTAAATAAGCTTCCTTGAACAATGATCACCATTGTGGAATGACTAAAGAAGGGACTCATTTAGATGCAGTTGCAGGAATCTTGCCTCTAGAATTATCTTTTAAGTTGTCAACTTCTGCTTAATCAATCATATGTGAAAACCAATCTATAAGAATATTCAAAAGAACCTATCTCAGTTTTTTCCTAGAAAAAGCCTAAATCCAGTCTATTTTCTGTCTCAATCTCTATTGCTTGATTTCATCTTGTCAGTAACCCCTGCTGTATTTTCCTTTGTAACAAATGTTGCCCTACTGCTACTTGCATTTGAAAAACAATTCATTACAACCAACAACACCTCCAAGACCATGATCAACATCTTTCCTACAATTTTCCAATGCCACTACAAGTAGATTGATCTATCACTGCATTATCTTAAGCTAAACAAAATCAACAATCATGCACATAATAGAGTCTTCAGATTGACAAGCATTTTAGGACATAAAATAACTTGACAATCATTTTAGGACAGAAAATAACAGCACTTTGACTTTCTTTATTGCTTGATTTTCCTCAACTTATTATCCTATGGGATATTTTCATCACTGCCTATAAATGATCAATTCATTACTTGACTAATTATTCAATTAACAACATTAGTAAAATAAATTCACATAGGACCTAATCCTATTAAGTAAAGAGGACCAAAAGGCACTAAAAAACGGATTTCGTAAATTAAATAAATTGATCAACAATCTAGGCGACAAATTATGTTAAATCAGCTGAACTAGGATCCAAATGAATTACCATCCATGTAATCAATACAATGCAATTTGTACAATATAAATTCTCATTCTAGAGAAGCAATTTAAAACTCCATCTTGAAACAATCATTGTGCAGAAATGCTAATTCCACTTAACCACAATATCCAGGACATTTCAAATAGATGAATAAATTGACTAATGACCTGTGGACTATGACAGTATAATGCAACCAGAGAATCTCTATAATGCAATTTGCATAATGTGAACTTCCATATAATCAATTTAAAAACACCTTTTGGATTGATTGCTAATCAGAACTCTTAATTCAACTGAACCCAATTATTCAAGACCTAAAAGAGCACAGATGCGTGTAAAACAAAGAAACAAATAAATTAATGCCCAATCTTGACCATAAATGAAGTCAGGCTTAACTCCTCAAACGATGATCACAGAATGCAACCAAACAATCAATTTATACAATATGAATTCTCACCTAAAATTCATTCTTGAGATAATCACCAATCAGAAACCCTAATTCTTTGTACCTATCAGAAACCCTAATTCCAATTTACCACATCATTTTCCAAACCTAAAATTTTTTACAACTCATACGTGAAAACAATCACAGCACGTTACAAAGTACCAGAAAACCTAATTCCACTTCACGACACTATCCAAAACCTTAGAAAAAAAAGGTACAACCAAAAATTTCATCCGAATACAGTCATCGACCAATCAGGAACCCTAATTCCACTTCACCAGATCATTCAATACCTAGACAAAGAAATGCAACAATCAAATAACTCGATCCAAACACAATCACCAAACATTGCATCAATCAGAAACCCTAATTCCACTTCAATGGATTATCCAGAAGCTAACAAAGCAAATGCAACAATCAAATAACTGATCTGAACACAATCACCAAACTCTGTAGCTATCAGAAACTCCTTCCACCACCACATAATTCAAAACCTAGACAAACACAAATGCACCAACCAAACAACACAGTCGCCTAACCTTGAGATCGAGAAGCGACGAATATGATTGCCTCCGGACGAGCTTGAAGGCCCGGAGAAGAATTCCGATACCGACTCTAACGCCGTAGGAGAGGAGGAAGCTCTGGCAGAGATTGCCGATGGCGTTGGCGACGCAGGACTCATCGGCGTGGTCGCATTGCGGGTGGTGGAAGCCACGGGCGTGGCGCTGGCGCCGCTGCAGCTCCTCTATGGCCTCCCGGAGCCTTTCCTCGGCCTCCCGGAGCCGGTGCTCGGCCGCTCCGTCGGAGTTGTCGCCGCCGTAGGGCGGCGGAGACGTCGATGCTGCTGTGGTGGCTTGCATTTTGGCCAGCGAAAGTCAGAGGCCTGCCGCATCCGGAGAGAAGTGGAGCGAAGTACAATACAATTTGTAGTATTTATAGTGAAAAAACAATGAAATTAAATAAACACGATATTATTGAAAATGACAAAAAAATTGGATAACGCTTTTTAAGGTATATATATTATTTTATTATTTTTTGGGTTTACAAAGTAAATATTATTTTATTTTATGATTATATTTCTATTTTTACTAAAATTATAAATAATTTCATAACATAATATAAAATTATAATAACTTATAATATAACGATGGTTAAAAACTGTTTTATAATATTTTGTAAAATAAAATCTTGTTTGAAAATTTAAAATGTTTTTAATTTGTTTTTAATATTTTTACAAATGATTTTTATGTCTAATTTTTTTATTTTAATTATTATACATGTTTCTATAATTATTTTTTATTTTATTTTAAAAATAGAAAATAGAAGACAGTTTTTAATTGTTAAATTGTTCTCTAAAATAGTTGTTAAACAAAGCCTTAGTCATCTTGTAACTTTTAGGCATCCACATTTGACAAATGACCAAAATCTTTAGAAATGATTTTATACTATAATGATGAATAATTTTTCTATGAAAATTTAAATATATATATATTGATTTTATTTGTGATGGACCCATAAGATAAATTATAATTTTATTTAGAAATGATTCTATACTATAATGATGAATAATTTTTAAGATAAAGTAATTGTACGTAATTTAATAATAAAATAAAATAAAAATAGGAATTTAAGTTAATAATATCTTAAATATATATTTTTATTTTTACTGTATAAGTAATAATTTTTTTTTAATAACCAAGGAATCTTTTATGATTAAATCATAGTCCTTAAAACTTTTTATGGACAGCCAAATCTTGGGTATTAACCGACGTTGAATAAATTCAGGATGGTATGAGATTCAAATAATACTTGTAAAAATATAAAATAAGGTTTGGCAAGTTATTGAATGATGATAGATGCTTCCATTGGCACGAGAGGCAAGTGCCAAACATATTTAAAGCTCCACAAACGTTGATCTCATTTTTAATTATTTATTAATTCGGAGGTTCTTATGTCCTTTACGTCACGTAATCAAAGAAATATAAAATATAGTTTTTGTTTTTAAAATAAGAATAATAGTAATTATTCTTAAGTAAAATATGAGAAGTTTTAAAAGTTTATATTAAAAAAGTTATGTTATGATTTAAAAAATTATTTAAAAAAATTGAGATGTAAAAATAATTGACCTATCTTAAATTTGTAAAAATGACTTTTAAAGATATTAGACAAATTTATGTTATTATTATTATCTATTTATTATTATTATTATTTTGTTTACAAAATGTTCAATTTTTATAATAGATTTTAAAAAAATAAAAAATAGGACGTGGATCTAATTTTTAATTTCTCATTTAAAAAAAAAAAATTCATGCATTTTATGTAAGAATTTCTATTTTTAAAAATAAAAAAAATGCAAATCTCCTTTCCAATCAAAGGCTCCTTATGATGGTAGTGACAAACACCTTTTTGATATGAACAAAAAGGGTGTCATTAATAAGGGGGTGTCGTATGTGTGTCCTAGTCCCACTTAGATCCCATTAGTTTATAACCCTCGTCTCATTATATATATATATAAATGTTTTGATAGGACTCAAATCCAAGTTTCAATATAATATTCAATCAATAACGTTGGATGAAACCATTTGGAACTCATTTCAACTTGTTTCAAAATTGAAAACTTAACAATAAGTGGTTGAGTTTAAAATTAGAGGGAGTTCTAAATCAATTTTGAACTTATAAGTAAAAAAGATGATTAGCTCGAAATCCAATAAAATTCATTGTTCATTTGAGACTCACCCACTATCCATGTTGATTCACCATGTTCTCGGGTTTGAAATAAGTGTCTTTTGTTTAAAATAGGTAAGGGGATTTAAACTAAACTTCTGCCAAAAGTATCTTTGCATTCCTTTAAGTACTTAAGTTCTAAATGACTAAAAGTCATTTTGAATTCAAGTTGTCAATTTCAAACTCACCATCACTCTTAATTTAGTTTGCTTCGAATGCGTGTAACTTCCTCTTTTTTAACTTCAATTCACAAACGACTTCAAGTGTTGGATTCCTAACTTCCCAATATTGAAAACAACATATAACTTACCCAAAAATGACATTGGAAAGTACTCCATATTTCAATTCAAACTAATAACTAGTGTTTTAGCATCGATTAAGGTTAAATTAAATGATTTGAGTGTCTCATGTTGCAAAATTCGTAGTTTTAAGTACCATTTGAGTACATATTTGAGCTTCAATCAACAAACACAGGATAAAAGTGATTTCATCATATCCAATTGCTTATGCAATAATAAGGCTAAAGGATGTGGATGCAAGTGAGTATGTCATTCTAAGAGTCCGTTTGATAGTGATTTTAGGAAACACTTCTAATTTTTTTAACACTTGAAAATTTTTATCATTTAAGTGTTAAAAAGACTAAAAACGCTTTCTAAAATCATTACCAAACATGCTTTAAATATGGGTAGACAGATCCATCCTTTATCTTTATATGAGATGTAGATGATGAAATTTGGTTTATTAAGATATGCTTATTGGTTTTATTTTTAAAAACAAAAAATAGTAATAATTCTTATATGTAAAATGGTAAAGATTTGCCTAAAATTATTTAAAAATATGAATATTAAAAAAAATTATTTCTTCAAATTTAAAAAATTTTAAATCACTTTTTAAGATTATAAAGTAAGTCCCTATTTTTTCTATAAAATTTCACATATTTCATACTATTATTAGTTTCTATTTTTGAAAACAGAAAAAGGAAGTGTTTTGTTGTCCTATTTTATAAAATCCATTTGGACCAATCATTACATACCACGTGTGTAATGTGCACCATGTGCGCTTCATTATGACCTAACTAATTATGGAATGCCATGTGTCTTATTACATGCTAAGACCACTCTCCACTCACGTGACATATAGTGCATCTTGTGCTTTTTCATTAATGTGTGGACAAATTCATGTTCTACCAACATAGCTCTTATGTCATAGTATTATAACACTTGATATGGAGCCCCATCTCCAAACGTATTTCCAAGTTAGTCGGATTGCTTGTGAAACGTGGATGGGTGCTTATGAAGGATGTCAATGAGGTATTTTCCTACTCTATCTTTTAATGAAGGTATACTAAGTACATTTAAGAGGGTTGATTGTTTTACTAATTATGAAACCAAAGTTTAGTTAATCTCGGTTTTGATGATAACAAAATAAGGTTTATAACTAATGATTATATTTAAAGTGTGATTAGTCAAGATGATTTCCAAAGTGGCAATCTCAAAGACAAATCAAGTCAAAGAGAAATCATTAAGAAGAAGAAGACCTCAAAGAGAAGTGTTTCTCAAGACCTAAGCTTCATAAGATCTCTTTGTAAGGTTGTTGGTGCACTGAGATTTTCACGCATTACATTTTTTACTTATGCACCAAAATCATCTAAGAGTTATTTTGTTTTAGATATTTTAAAATTTGATGATTTCATGTTTTCAACAAAAACCTTGTGTCAAATGTTTTCCAAATTTGTTTAAAAGATTTTAAGTTGAAAAAGTTGGTTATTGAGCCAAAAACGACTCAATCGATTGAATCGGATGAGGAATCGGTCGACCCCCAGCTCAACATGTCGAGGGGTGCAAAACAACATTCTCTCTCTTCCATAACGGTTATTCAACCGGTCAAGGTTGAATCTCAATCGGTCAAGGTTGAATCTCAACCGGTCGACCCACACCTCAACAGGTCGAGGTCTGGTCAAGGGGCGGTCGAGGTCCAACAGTTACTTGTCAAGTATTAAATGCTAACGGCTAGTCAATCGATCGACCCCCAACTTGATCGGTCGAATCCCCAATGACTAATTTGGCTTTTTTCCTCTGTAAAAAGGCTCCAATCTTCATTGTTTCATGGACTTAACCTTCCCAAACCTTTCTTGAATATATTTGAGCCTTAGAAGAGTATTGTTAAGTGCACCATTGTTCTAAAACTTGCATATCTTTAGTACACCATTCAATCCTAGTTTTCTTGTATCATTTGAATATAAAGTTTTGTACTAGGATTTTGTAAAATTATTTGTATATCTTTGAGACGAAGAATCTAAGTGTGAGGTATCACTTAGGGATTCTCAAGTGTAGGGTATCACTTGAGAGGTTGTTCAAGAGTGGGGTATCTCTTGAGGTGGTAAGGGGTGCTTGGAGCCAAAAGTCTAAGAGGGTGAATTGGAACCATAATCTAATTGTATTGCTTGAAAGCTTGGTTTGGAAGCCTTGAAATAGTGGAACCTCAAACTTGGGATTGAAGCTAGAGGAGAGTGGATATAGGTCGGGTTGCGCCGAACCACTATAAAAATCTTGTGTTTGCATTCTCACTTCCCTATTCTCTTAATTTATATGCAATTGTTTTTATATGGTTTTATTATATATTTGCATATAATTATTTCTTACATTCACATAATTTAAATTTATAAAAAAAGATCATCACCCTATTCACCCCCCTCTAAGGTGATTACCATATGTTGAATTAGCCTAATTTTTCTAACATTAATGTCATAGGAATGATATTTCATCTATAATATTTATGATAAAATGATCTATTAGATCCCCCTTGAAAGTATCCCCTAAAGGTTCATTGAGGCATGATTAATTTCAACGAGAATGAAAACGGGAGGGCACCGTGTGACGATTGTCTATTTGTAAATCATCTTTAAAAGCTTCCACATCATCATTGATACATTAACATGAGAGTTATTGTTATGGACCGCTATAAATCCTACCCTTGTGACTTTTTCTCTTAATTCCACTGTGTCCCCTGTGGGTAGCCTCCTATAGATATAAAAACATCTAAACATTAGTTAAATAATTCTTATTATAAGATTCAAAATTTTCTAATTAAGGTAGCATTTATAAACATCTTAATGGTTTTTGTTTTAAAAAAAATAAAAATAAATGGTAATTTCTAAATAAAAGATAGAAAGTTTTGAACAAAAAAGCAAGAACTTATTTTATATTCTTAAAAAGTAGTATTATAGTTTTAAATTTTGATAGCATAATTTTTTTAATACTTATATTTATTTAAACAATTTTAGTTAAATATTTTTTTTTAAGGTAAGTTTCTACTATTTATTTACATAGATGGCAATAAAACAGATTCACAACGGGTCACCCCCATCTCGACTTCGCCTTGATCATATAAATAAATTCTCATCCATCTTGCCCAATCCTTTGTTTTTATTTTCTATTCTATTTCCATTTTTTCAAATCAAATGAATTATTTAACTTGGACCAAATTGCTTATTAGATGACAAAAGATTTACTATACTTGAAGCTATTTCTAGAGGAAACTTGAATGAGACAACCCTTCAATAATTTTCTAGGTGAACCCTTACATAATAGTTCTCATTGCTTTGCCTCTAAGATCAAGTGAAGTCTTAAATTTGTTGCTTCTAGAAAAATTTGGATTATATTATTATATTTAAATATAAAATTATATCTAGCCAAATTTATATATTTTTTTATCCTTATAAAAGACTTGATATTATTTTTATTTCCATTCCTAGCAAAAGAAGATACAAATTTTGTTTGTGGATTATCATGTAAATTTATATTGGTTCTAGTTATTTATTAAAATATGATTTTCATTTTAAAATTTAAATATAAATCAACTAAATGCATTCTCAAAATAATAATAATAATAATAATAATAATAATAATAATAATAATTAAAAATAGTATAAAATACTGAGATTTTGTTTGAGAAATATTTGTAAAAATAATTTGGAAAAATAGTTTTTAAGAACAATTTTAAACTGTTTTTGGATATTTTGTACAATAAAAGTTTAAAATATTCTTAATCTATTTTCTATGCTTTTAAATATGTTTTTAAAAAAACTTTTATTCCTAATGCTTTATTTTTAATTTCTCTGTTTTTAACTCTTAATTTAGTTTGCTTCAAATGCGTGTAACTTCCTCTTTTTAACTTTAATTCACAAACGACTTCAAGTGTTGGATTCCTAACTTTCCAATATTGAAAACTACATATAACTTACCCAAAAATGACATTGGAAAGTACTCCATATTTCAATTCAAACTAATAACTAGTGTTTTAGCATCGATTAAGGTTAAATTAGATGATTTGAGTGTCTCATGTCGCAAAATTCGAAGTTTTAAGTACCATTTGAGTACATATTTGAGCTTTAATCAACAAACATAGGATAAAAGTGATTTCATCATATCCAATTGCTTATGCAATAATAAGGTTAAAGGATGTGGATGCAAGTGAGTATGTCATTTTAAGAGCCCGTTTGGTAGTGATTTTAGAAAACACTTCTAATCTTTTTAACACTTGAAAATTTTTATCATTTAAGTGTTAAAAAGACTAAAAACGCTTTCTAAAATCATTACCAAACATGCTCTAAATATGGGTAGACAGATCCATCCTTTATCTTTGTAAGAGATGTAGATGATGAAATTTGGTTTATTAAGATATGCTTATTGGTTTTATTTTTAAAAACAAAAAATAGTAATAATTCTTATATGTAAAAGGGTAAAGATTTGCCTAAAATTATTTAAAAATATGAATATTAAAAAAAAATTATTTCTTCAAATTTAAAAAATTTTAAATTACTTTTTAAGGTTATAAAGTAAGTCCCTATTTTTTCTATAAAATTTCAAATATTTCATATAAATGCTATTATTAGTTTCTATTTTTGAAAATAGAAAAGGAAGTGTTTTGTTGTCTTATTTTATAAAATCCATTTGGACCAATCATTACATACCACGTGTGTAATGTGCACCATGTGCGCTTCATTATGACCACTAATTATGGAATGTCATGTGTCTTATTACATGCTAAGACCACTCTCCACTCACGTGACATATAGTGCATCTTGTGCTTTTTCATTAATGTGTGGACAAATTCATGTTATACCTACATAGGTCTTATGTCATAGTATTATAACACTTGATATGGAGCCCCATCTCCAAACGTATTTCCAAGTTAGTCGGATTGCTTGTGAAACGTGGATGGGTGCTTATGATGGATGTCAGTGAGGTATTTTCCTACTCTATCTTTTAATGAAGGTATACTAAGTACATTTAAGAGGGTTGATTGTTTTACTAATTGTGAAACCAAGGTTTGGTTAATCTCGGTTTTGATGATAACAAAACAAGGTTTAGAACTAATGATTATATTTAAAGTGTGATTAGGCAAGATGATTTCTAAAGTGGTAATCACAAATATAAATTAAGCCAAAGAGAAATCATTAAGAAGAAGAAGACTTCAAAGAAAAGTGTTTCTCAAGACCCAAGCTTCATAAGATCTTTTTGTAAGGTTGTTGGTGCATTAGGATTTTTATGCATTACATTCTTTACTTATGCATCAAAATCATCTAAGAGTTATTTTGTTTTAGATATTTTAAAATAGGATGATTTCATGTTTTCAACTAAAACCTTGTGTCAAATGTTTCCCAAACTTGCTTAAAAGGTTTTAAGTTGAAAAAGTTGGTTGTTGAGCCAAAAACGACTTAACCGGTTGAATCGGATGAGGAACCGGTCGATCCCTAGCTCAATCGGTCGAGGGGGTGCAAAACAACATTCTCTCTTTTTCAAAACAGTTGTTCAACTGGTCGACCCCACCTTAACTGGTCGAGGTCCGGTCAAGGGGTGATCGAGGTCCAACGGTCACCTGCCAAACATTAAATGCTAATGGCTAGTCAGCCGGTTGACCCCCAACTCGATCGGTCGAACCCCCAACGACTAATTTGGTTTTTTTCCTTTATAAAAAGGCTTCAGTCTTCATTGTTTCATGAGTTTAACCTTCCCAAACATTTCTTGAATATATTTGAGTCTTGGAAAAGTGTTTTTGAGTGTACCATTGTTCTAAAACTTGCATATCTTTAGTGCACCATTCAATCCTAGTTTTCTTGTATCATTTGAGCCTAAAGTTTTATACTAAGATTTTGTGAAATTATTTGTATATCTTTGAGAGGAAGAATCTAAGTGTGAGGTATCACTTAGGGATTCTCAAGTGTGGGGTATCACTTGAGAGGTTTTTCAAGAGTGAGGTATCTCTTAAGGATTGTAACGGGTGCTTGGAGCCAAAAGTCCAAGAGGGTGGATTGGAACCATAATCCAATTGTATTGCTTGAAAGCTTGGTTTGGAAGCCTTGAAATAGTGGAACCTCAAACTTGGGATTGAAGCTAGAGGAGAGTGGACATAGGTCGGGTTGCGCCGAACCACTATAAAAATCTTGTGTTTGCATTCTCACTTCCATATTCTCTTAATTTATATGCAATTGTTTTTATATGGTTTTATTATATATTTGCATATAATTATTTCTTACATTCACATAATTTAAATTTATAAAAAAAGACCATCACCTTATTCACCCCCCTCTAGGGTGATTACCATATGTTGGATTAGCCTAATTTTTCTAACATTAATGTCATAGGAATGATATTTCATCTATAATATTTATGATAAAATGATCTATTAGATCCCCCTTGAAAGTATCCCCTAAAGGTTCATTGAGGCATGATTAATTTCAACGAGAATGAAAACGGGAGGGCACCGTGTGATGATTGTCTATTTGTAAATCATCTTTAAAAGCTTCCACATCATCATTGATACATTAACATGAGAGTTATTGTTATGGACCGCTATAAATCCTACCCTTGTGACTTTTTCTCTTAATTCCACTGTGTCCCCTGTGGGTAGCCTCCAATAGATATAAACACATCTAAACATTAGTTAAATAATTCTTATTATAAGATTCAAAATTTTCTAATTAAGGTAGCATTTATAAACATCTTAATGGTTTTTGTTTTAAAAAAAAAAAATAATGGTAATTTCTAAATAAAAGATAGAAAGTTTTGAACAAAAAAGCAAGAACTTATTTTATATTCTTAAAAAGTAGTATTATAGTTTTAAATTTTGATAGCATAATTTTTTTAATACTTATATTTATTTAAACAATTTTAGTTAATTTTTTTTTAAGGTAAGTTTCTACTATTTATTTACATATACGGCAATAAGACAGATTCACAACGGGTCACCCCCATTTCGACCTCGCTTTGATCATATAAATAAATTCTCATCCATCTTGCCCAATCCTTTGTTTTTATTTTCTATTCTATTTCCATTTTTTCAAATCAAATGAATTATTTAACTTGGACCAAATTGCTTATTGGATGACAAAAGATTTACTATACTTGAAGCTATTTCTAGAGGAAACTTGAATGAGTCAACCCTTCAATAAGTTTCTAGGTGAAGCGTTACATAATAGTTCTCATTGCTTTGCCTCTGACCAAGTGAAGTCTTAAATTTGTTGCTTCTAGAAAAATTTGGATTATATTATTATATTTAAATATAAAATTATATCTAGCCAAATTTATAAATTTTTTTATCCTTATAAAAGACTTGATATTATTTTTATTTCCATTCCTAGCAAATTAAAGAAGATACAAATTTTGCTAGTGGATTATCATGTAAATTTATATTGGTTCTAGGTATTTATTAAAATATGATTTTTATTTAAAATTTAAATATAAATAAACTAAATGCATTCTCAAAATAATAATAATAAAAAATTAAAAATAGTATAAAAGTACCGAGAATTTTTTTGAGAAATATTTTTAAAAATAATTTAGAAAAACAGTTTTTGAGAATAATTTTAAACCGTTTTTTTTTTTATATTTTATAGAATAAAAATTTAAAATATTCTTAACCTATTTTTTATACTTTTAAATATATTTTTGAAAAAGATTTTATCCGTAACGCTTTATTTTTAATCATTCTCCGTACTTATACATGATAACTTTTCATTAAGAAAATACAAAAAGACAAAAATCAGGTTCTCAACATTTCAACTCTTGTAACATCAGATGAACAAAAAAGCTCACACTTCACCCTTCAAAATGCACCTAAATTTTCTTCCCTCCTCTCCCAGAATCCCCATCTCCTGCATCTTGATCCTGCCATGACGACTGCCACTGCTTGTCGTATAACGTCGCCTCATCCGCTAGCTTCCTCAGGCTGTCAAAATCTTGGGCTCGCCTAAAGAATATCACACCCATGACAGTCACCAACAGCCCTGCCTTGGAAATCAAGTTGCCTGTTTGGCCTACAACATCCAGCCCTGTTAAGGCATCCACAAGGTATGCCATGAAGAACCCCACCATTGCAGCACGCCCTGGAAGAAGAAGATGAGAGTCAGAAAATTTTCTGAAGAGAAAGGAAATGTGGGAGGAGGGATTGATGTGATGAAGTTTAACCATTAATCAGCTCAGCTTCTTGGAGGTGGGATCTCATCATCCATGCCCACCAAGGTATGATGGAGCTTCTGAAGAGCACTGGTTCTTGGTTTGTTGCTGATTCTGGATACATTTCAAGAAACTTTCGCCTCCTTGCTTCTATGAAAATACAAGGTTAAGAGGAGTCATACAAATATATCACCATGGGATATCATACAAGGCTTAGAGGAATCCCTCCATGGCCAAACAAAACCCCTCACATCGAGGACAAATTGTATACTGGGATCACAGCTCTTTTCTAACTGTATAGGTATTGTTCATCATGAACCCAATGAGCTCTTAGGGCTTTTTAAAACCTATACACTTCTACAAGATAAAAAGAAACTTATACATGGTATCCATTTCGAGCCCAATAGGTCCTCAGGGCTTTAAAATTGAAATGCATATAAGCCTACAAGGTTGAGGGAAACCTATATATATTACTCAGATTAGACCGAAAGAGATTGGCGCTGATCATACCTGCAACAATCACACCATCCCAATCCATCTTCCCGTCTCGAACAAACATGTTGAGATCCCATGTCCCGTTCTTCCATCGCTCATCACTGAATTTTGGAGCAGAAGGCTCAGTGTCGAAACCACTTCCTGCTTCATCATCATCCTTGGCATCCCTTGAAGTAGTAGTACTGCTACCAGCGTTGAAGTCAAACTTGGCTTCTTGTTCAGCTATGTTTAAACCCTTCGGGCCTTCTGTCTCAAGAGCCGCGACATGAGTCTCCTGCTTTGTTCCCATGGAGCGTGCCGGCCTGGCTTGAGGCTGCTGCTTCTTGGTGACATGATGTGGGCTGCAAGCTCTTTGCAATGAGGCCGTAATGGCAATGGAAGAAGCCATAGATTTTGTGTTCTAAAGCTGGTTTTTTCTTTGCTTGAAGTTGTTGAGATAGAGAAAGTATTGGGAAGCTGCCCATGCTTCAGAATAAATAAGCTTATCTTCTACTGTTTTTTTCCTGTCAGAAACGTCATGGGCAGCACATTTCATCTTTGTCGTTTCTTCGTTCACTGTTAGTACTCTAGATTTCTTAAGATTTATGCGAAAAAACAGTAGAGAAGTGACTGAAAAATTGGTAATTTTTGGACTAATTCAGGCTGTAACAGAGTGCAAGTGGCAAATATTTCTGAGTGATTTGAAGTTTAAGGTTGATATTCCAGAGAGCTATTAATTTGCCTTTGTTCTTAAAGTTACTTGTCTAGTAAGAAGAACCAAGCAACATCCCCGAACAATAATATTTCTTCTCATAGTGAATATGCTTAAAGAAATGCGACCAAATTTAACTTTCTTGCGCGAGAGTACACAGAGGTTAGGGCACTATGCACATGCTGAGTTCCTTTTTCGCCTCAAATTTTGACTTCAAATTACTATACATTAGAAAATGACAATAATATGAGCAGATACAATTTGGAATATATATTGCATTAAACTCTAGGGATAATACAATTATAGGGTTGGAATAATAGAAATATTATGTTGATTGCTCTTGGTTTCTCTAGAATAACTATTACTACTTTAGACTATTTTTGTATGGGTGATTGTACTTCAAGGACACATATATGGAATGAATTAGGCAATATAAAGGCTTAACTCGCTTAACTTGAATTGTTGCTTAGACTCTAGGAATTGATATAATATGTGTTGAGCTAAATATCAAGTTTAAATGATGAGGATCTAAGTTGCAAAGTTGGTTTTAGACATGGTGAAGAAGGGATTATATATTCTTAAAAGGAGCTTTAAGAGATTGAAAGATGATGAGAACCAAAGAAAAGGCGCAAATGGAGTAAGGTTAGCATGAAAGATGAGAGATGAAGATTATGGAGAGAAAGAAGGTTGGATGCCATAACTTTAAATTCAACATGGGAATTGGAGTTCAAAATTTGTAATAGCACACACCCCAACTTTAAGGTGAATTATGGAGAAGTTCCTATGATTTTGTTCAAGCAAGTCATATTTCATTTAGAAACTCAAGAAATCAGGAATCCAATGCTTTAAACAATTTGCAAATCAGAGTTGAGATGACAAAGTTATGACTAATTGAAGCAAGCAATAAAGATGCAGAAGACCAAGTCGAAAATTTTGACCATAGGAAATCCAACAACTTTTTGAGTTGAAAATTTTCAACTAGGCATATTGTTGTTAAGATGTTGCAACTTTCCATGTCAAAAAAAATTTCATGTCCTTTATCCAATTTGACATTAGCTAAAATCTTTCGAGATTTGAAAATTTTGATACTTCTCCAACCCAAAGTGGCCTCGAACGTTTGAAAATTATTGCTTTATTATTTTAAGTTATTTTTAGGTGGTTTTTGGGGAATAAGTGGGCAATAGGAACATGTCATGTGTTAGGTTTTGACTCTAGCTATAAAAACTCAATTTTTATGTTTTGAAAAAAACTTCTTAAAGAATTACTAAATTTTCTTGAGAAAAGAAGACAATATTAAAGATTATTGGTTTTTTTTCTAATTTATTAATTTAATTAATTATTTCCAATATCTATGAGTCAAGTATGGTTCTTTATCTTTCTTTTATGGTTTCCGTGAATGAAAACATACCTATAAGAGTTTAAAAAACTATCTTGAGGTGTGAAATATGAAAACCTAGGGTCTGAATCAAGGGGAAACAAAGGTGTAATGTGAACTAATAATGGATTAAATGAAAGACTAAAGTATTAATATTGAAATTAAAGTCCTCTCTAAGTTTAGTTAGAAATAGGGATGGTACAGTTACTCATTCCTTGATATTAGAGATTCTTGGTAATTATTGATTAATAATTATCCAAGGTTTTGTCATTGTTACCTACTCTAAGGTAAATTTATATAGAGTGGTAAAGGCATAAATTTTATACCTAAACCAAATTTCAAATCCATTCATTTATTTGGTATTTTAGTAATAGAATAAAACATTAAAGTTAGAATTTAGATGTAACATTGAGATATCAGACTTAGGTCGATTTCATTTAACATTATATTTGTAGGGAATATTGGATTACTCCATTCCTTATTCCAAGATCATATTGTTGGGATCGAGCCCCTAAAATCAAAACATGATGTAACAAAGTTATACTTAATTGTCCCCTTACTATCCTATTGGTGTATTGACATTGATTTGAGCAATCAACTCATATCTTTTACATTGTGCAAGTTTGCTACATCATATCTCTACTTTGAAGACCTCTATCCTAATAGTTACACTACTCACACCTAGGTATGAACTTCTACCAATTGGATTTCATAGTATCAACACGTTAGAGCTGAGAAAGGTTTCATGTGGAAGGACTTATGGATTGTGAATGCTCTTGTTTTATCTTAGTTGAAGTAGTGAAATATCACCTTTTGATATGTGCTTGCTTGGTTTTTTGGTCCATCTCTATCAATGTGTGCCTTTTTGGATTAGAATGATCACTTCTACTCTTTTGATTTTATTTTATGTAAGTGTCCTAATAAGGTTATTGATTTTTTGCAAGGAGATCCTTTCCATTGCCTTAGGTTTTGCTTTCCTTATTCATTTGCTTTTGGTGATGCTAAGAAAACTAATTATTCCTTCTCTAATTATGCATCTAACTAGAATAAGAGAACCGGACTTGTGTTTAACATAGAAGATGCTATGCTACTTACTATCTATAGAAAGATAAGGATCCTCTGAAAATGTCGTATAGGAGATATGTATCACTTGATAACCCTTGGACTTTGTAAAAGACAATAAAGGGGAGGTTAGACAACAACATAGAATAAAAAATGTAAAAAAAAAAAAAAAAAAGATAGATGAGAGGGGAACATTGTCTTACCTTTATAGCCCTCCTCCAAAAGTATAAGGCGAAGGTTGTCCTTACTTAATGACCCTCTTGACTTGTTGTAGCTAGGAGGCATCCTTATTCTTCTCATATTTTTTAAGAGTTAAGGATCTCTAAGACATCACACCCACCATTACCATTGAGGAAAATGTATTGAGTGTTAAGTCTCTTGACCTAATAGAAGATAAGAAACTTCTCTAAATCCACATGGTAGCTTGGAGTCATGTTCATGACCACGACTATCATGAGAAGACTCACAATATTAGGATTAAATTGATACAACAACACTCTCACAAAACTAAAGAAAAATACCTTAATAATGGTAGAAGCAGCAGCCATAATCCAACTTTCAAATGCTTTATTAGAATGTATCTCTTGACAGCATGTAAAGTCTAGATTCGATCCTCATGAAACAACCATAAAAACTTCATTGAGAAAAGGATTTGGAACTGTTGGTTTAACATAATAACATCTCTAGAGGGAGTCATAGCTGCTATCTTGAAGACAAAAAAGAAAGTTAGATAAAATGGAGAAAAGTTGCAAGGATAAAGGAATAAGGGTAGAAAAAGGCAAGAAAGCAAAATCACAAAGCAGAAAAAGAAAATCAATAGAGAAACACCTTTTATGTAGGTTGCGAAGTAATGACCGCTCCAAGAATCAAGGCAAACATCCTTATCATGGCTTGCTCACTAATCTCTTGGAAAAAGAATCCATTAGTCACATTGACTTTTGATTTTCCCATATGTTAAATCCTAAAAGTAAGGAAATAAGGGGAGAGAAGTGGTAGGAAAATAAATAAATAAAGTGTGGAAACAAAAGGCATAAGTGGCTAGCTATCAAGAGAGGGTAATCGGGGATGCCCATTGAGTGGTTAGTTGGTCTATATCCTTGGACCATCCATTCTTAACAAGAAAGACCTCTAACTCTTAGGAGTATTTAATGTGATGTGACATATATTAAATAAGATTGAATGATACTCTTATGGTTACAAAATGTGTAAGGCCACACCCTTATACCAATGGATCTCTAATCATTATCTAATATTGATGTCTGGACATTTAAGCACTGATCAACCATTGACATGGTAACCACTTCTAACTATTGTAATTCCTCCCTTTATATAGCTCTAAAGGCACCAACAATAAAGGTAGAAAAGAATTATTCCATCTCTCTCTTTGACTTCTACTTATTATAACCTTATTTTTTTCTTTGCACCATATGATTGTTGGAGATGTAGTGGTCATTTGGCACCTACTCACCCTTACCTCCACCTTGACTGCCTTTTGTTCATCCATTATAGTGGCAAGTTGACCTGGTATACATATTCCATGGATCATAAGTTTATTTGTTTCATCCATTTTTTCTTTTCAATTTTTTTTATGTAAAATATTTTGCAAAATAAAAAAAAATGACTAAAAATAAATAAATTTTTAGTTTGGAAAAAAAGAATTTAAAAAATACATGTAGAATACAACCGAAATAATACTAATATATAGTATTATTTAATATATTCAAATGCTTTTATATATTTAACAAAATAATGTGATATCTTTTACTTATAAGTTTTAAATATTTTGATCATAAATATTATTAACAAAGAAATAAGATTTACTTAATAAATTATAAACTCTAGAATGATTTTCAAATGATACCAAACATGTTAGAAATTTCATATATTTGTTTTCAAACATTGATATGCAATGTCTTTCGTTTTGTTGTTTAATCTTTTTATAAACCAAATAAGAGCACGGTCCAATATATTTCATCAAATATAATATCCCATGGCATCATCTCCATTGAATATAATATCAAGAATATCATATCACTTGTAAATAATATCCTAAGATATTCGTGGCTATGCATACCCTATGATCCGTATATCCTATCATATCAAGTTAGACAATTTCATATACCAAAGAAAACACCCAAAGATTGCAACACATTTACAAAAAGATAAATTAATAAAATTAATAAAATATTTAAATTATATATGGGTAATAAAACCATATATAAAAACAAAAAATAAATAAATATAATAAACATTTTTAAGTCATCTTTAACAAAACTTTTGTTTGTTGTTGAGCTATGTTCAAATCTTTTTGGCCTCATGTTTACAACAGGAGTCTCCTGCTTTGTTCCAAATTTCCAATGAAGCATGTAGGCTTGGCTTGAGGAAACAGTTTTCTTCTTCACATAGGGTTTCTTTTCTTTTCTGTTTTTTTGGGCCTCTTTCTTCTTTGTTCCTGTTAGTTGAAACAGTTAAGAAGCTCCTCATTGTCAAGTTCTGCTCAATCCCTCATTTTGCCAAGACTCCAAGACTTGTAAAGAAAAAAGAGCTCAGAAGAAATTAACTCGAAATCTCACAACACATTGTTGATAATATCTTTTTTTCATTGAAATGATGAATTACAAATGTTTGCAACACCCATCAATGTGTGGGGAAGAAGTTCATGATTGACAAAGAAAAATAATGGGACTTTGATGGAAGGTAATGACTGAAACCAATCTGCTTCTTCAGCTGTAACAAGGGAACATATACAAAGAAGATGAATAAGAACCAACCTAAGCTTCCCAACCCCTTAGCGTCGTGGCACGAGCAACTCGCTTCACTCCCAATGTGAAGGCTCCCATTCGAAGACCGCAGTTGTGTGATTGACACATTGCCTTAATGTTATGAAAGGCTTTGGTCATGTACTTCTGAAGCTCATAATTCACCTTCTCTTCTTCCCACATAAAACCTTGAATATTCTGCCAACATAAAACCATTAATCCTAAGATGTTACTACTACTTTCCCCATCAATTATCTGTGTTTCAAACGATATAATTTGTCGTAAAACCCGTGATATATAAGAAATATAGAGGGAATTACCTGAACCCACTCAAAATAGCTCACGGTCACACCTCCAGCATTAGCATAGATGTCAGGCAGGATTACGACTCCTTTCTTGGATAGAATCTGCAGAGATATCATCAATGCCAACTTCTTCTTCTATGGTATTTAAGTATGTACCATACACAAATACTATGTTACCTCATCAGCTTCTGGATCAGTAGGATGATTTGCTGCTTCTATTATGAACTTTGCCTTAACATCCGCAGCATTTTCTCTTCAGAGGGAAAAAACATAAATGAGTTTAGATGAAATCATCTGGATGAGTTAGGTTAAAGGAAGTAAAATCATGCCCTTTTCCACTTTTTACCATAAAAAGATTTGCGAGGTTTCTAACCAGAAAAACGATTGGATATTCACTTAATGACTAAATACAGCACAAGCACATTTCATGAAACTTCTCCCCACAATAAAAGGGTAACAGAACATGTGTAACATCTTTACCTAACTTTGGCAATTCATCGTATGGCAATTTGATACAATTGCAGCATTCTGATTCAATCTTTCAGATTCAACACGGTATCTCAAACTGAGTTGTGTCATGTTTCTTCATGGTATTGAGATGTATCTACTTCATTTTATGTGTATGTTCATTGTTTTTATGATCTTAATGTATGGAAAAGACAAGTTTCTCGATTCAAAAAAGGCACATGTCAAAAGAAACCCAAAACAAAAAAGGCACCAAGTAAAGAATGAAACTGAAAGGCAAGGAGCAAGTTTCTGAGGAAAACAAGGACTCAACTTGTTAAGAACTCCACCTAGAGCACATGGGATGAGAACATCACATTCATGTGTGAGCAGTTCATTCGGATCCATGTGATCTCCGCCACTGAAATTCGTTAGACAACCAGTCTCTTCTTTGTGCCTAAGCAAATCCACTATATCAAGCCCATTTTGGTTCTTAACAGCTCCAGTGATGTCACTCACCGCTATGATTTTACCACCTCTCTCACTGATGAGTCTTGCTACCCAAGATCCAACATTGCCAAAACCCTGAAAAGTTTTTATATTTTCCATTTAAATAACCGAACTTTCTAACTACGCATCAAGAACAGAAATAGAAAGGATTTAATCCAATATTTTACCTGAATAACAAATGTCAAACCCTTGATTGACTTCTCATGTTGCGCAAGTAAAGCTTCAGTTGCGAAAACAACACCTTGACCAGTTGCAGCCTCCCTACCGAGGGATCCACCAAGATCCTAAAAGCCCAAATGTAAATGAGGCCACAGAACAAGAAACAACAGTTACAAATTCGTTTCTCGACTTCAAAGGTTTACACAAATCTAAATCATAGATGCTCGGTTTTTTTTCGCAAATACTTACTATTGGCTTTCCAGTCACTACAGCCGGTGAGTGACCATGGAATTTTGAGTACTCGTCGAAAATCCATGCCATAGTCTGCTCATATTTATAAATATTTCAGTTCCATGAATGAGAGAATATTTCAAGAGTGTTACAGACAAAAGATAACCTGAGCATTAGTTCCCATGTCTGGTGCAGGTATATCGGTATGAGTTCCAATAAGATCATGAATCTTTTGAGTAAAGACACGAGTAAGACGTTCCAACTCGCTCATACTCAAGTCCCTTGGGGTGCACCCAATGCCACCCTTTGCACCACCATAGGGAATGTCAACTACAGCGGTCTTCCACGTCATCAATTGAGCCAGCGCATTTACCTCATCAGGATCCACCTTTGAAAACAAATGAAGAAACGTATCAGTAAAACTAAATGCAACCAGGTTTTTATTTGCAAGAAATCAAAGCAAACAAGTTTGAAGATAAAATAATTCCTTCTAACTCAGCACCAAAGTCCCCCAACAAAATAAATACAGAGCCATATATCCAGAAAATTACGGCGAACAACTTCTTGAAAGGAAAACAAAACAACTCATTGAATTTGATTATGCAAATTGAGAACACACAAATTAACATAACATCCAAAATAGAATTCATCATGCCACTCATCCCAAAAAGATTTTCGACTGTATAATAATTATCAGTTTTGTCACATATTTCGGTTGGACCATGTTTGCCAAAATCACTGAAAACAATTTCCAAGATTCCAAATAAAAAATAAAAAAATGCACACCCAACATTTCGATATAGAAATCTTGAACGTGAGATTTCGAGATAATCATCTCTGTACAAGATACAATAAGGGCATGTTTGGATCCATTATGAAATGATATTATTCCACTATGATTATTGCATTTGAACAACTCCCTTTCCATGGGACACCCAAAAACCACTTAGACAAAACCCAAATCAACCGGAAATTCCAAGAACCTAAAAGCAAACCCACTAAACTCCGTTTGCTTGCCGAGAAAATAGGGGGAAAAGACAAGAAAAAACAAACTACAATCCTACAATCCCGAATCTCATGTTCTGTGCTCCAAGAAATTACAAAGTTAAGTAAGCCCCACAACATACCTAGACCCTACTACCCTAACAAAAACAAAAAAATTCAAATCTCTCCTTTTCATTCCCAACTTTTCTCAGCAATCAAACAGGACAAAATCCGAAAACAAACAAAAGAATCAGTGAACAACAAACCTCAGGGTGATATCTGATCCCTCCCTTCATGGGCCCACGAGCATTATCATGCTGCACACGGAACCCCACATACGTCGCCAAACTTCCATCATCCTTCGGGATCGTGCACTCCACCTAACAACACGACCACCAAAAGATCAAAATTCTGGAAAAAATTCTCAGGAAACAAACACAACCCATGAACCCAAAAACAAGATTCTGGCTAAAGAAAATAAATAAATAAATAAATAATTCCCGGGAAGCAAACAGAACCCATGAACAAAAACCCCAGAATTCCAACCTTGATCTCTCTGAAAGAAATCAGAAGACTCTTCTCCAGCTTGGAGTCCAACCCAAGAATGCGGGAAGCATGGCGAAAATTGCGGTTAGTGGCTGCTAGAGCATTCATTGCCACAAAAACAAAACCCAGAATAGAAAACGATTGCTAGAAAAAGAAGCAGACCCAGAAAAAAAAAAAAAAGAAATGCAAGAAAATGAAAGAAAAAATTGGAGAATTGAAGAGTAGAAAGAGATTACAACAGAAATGTGAATGAACTGACTGATGGGTAGGTAGAATATTGATAGATAGAAGTAGAGAGCAAGAGGGAGGGACCGGAGGAGGGCAGTTAAGGCGCTCAAGATGGCGTGTTCAGGTTGTTACAAATTACAGTCCCCTCTGGATTATGCAGAGCTGACTACACGTGTCATTCCCGCTACCTAAAATTACTAAAACACCCTTTTCCTTCCCAAACTTATTTTCTAATTTTTCTTTTCTATTTTAAAAATTAGAAGCTAAAATGGAAAATAATCCTCACTTTAAAAAATACCTTCAATTTTTTTAATTATAAATATAAGATTAATTAATTATAAAAACAATTTATTTTTCTTTTTTAAAAAGTGTCTTAATATAAAAAAATAGAGGATATTTTAAGCCTCTATAAAATCTATCTTAATTTAATTTTAAATGGACAACAAACCTGTAGACCCCCATTCTGGGTGATTCTTGCAGCTGCCAAGCTTTCCACGTGGAGGAACCTTGGGAGGCCACGTGTTGACCCATGATTGGCTGCCAGTGAATCTCAGGAGTGGGCTGGAGGTGCAAATGAAAATGAGACACCTTGCATGGGAATCTGGAAGCCGTTATGGAGGAGCGTCTCTGGCAGCTGGAGGAGGGGGTGCTTTTTGGTGCAGGCTTTTTGGACGTGTTGCCGGGAAGATATTGGGAGGAGATGATAGGCTGTAGCGGAGGGAGTTTTGGAGGAGAAGACTTGAGAGGGGAAAGGTGAGAAAAAGCTTAGAGGAGGAGGGTGACTGGACCAGAGAGTGAAAGAGAAGCATAGCAGAAGAACAGAGGAGTCTGCTTGCTCATTTATGCTAGAAAGGAGCTCTCCCAGGTGCGGGCATGGTCGTTTTTAGTTCATATTTTCCTGTCACATTGTTTTTCAGGGTTTTTCTGTGTGTTTAACTCTCATTCACTATTTAGATGTGCTTACCCTGCTAATATCTGATTCTCTTGGGTTTCATTTGAAGTTATCACGTACATGGATTGTATGAATTGATTTAATTTTCTCCTTCATTCCACCAGTTTTGAGCCCATAGATTGACCTTGAGATGAGACTACATGAGTTCTCTATCTTTCATGATTATTATTTTCTTCTATTTTTCTTTCTTTCTTCTCTTTCACTATTTGTTGTTGCTCAAAGAGATGCTCTGTTTCTTCATAACTGTTTCATCAATACCTTGCATGAGGTGAGATTTATGGAAGGGCAAAGACGGGTAAGTTTGTGTTAAAGGAGGCTCATAGAGATGCCAATGAAAGAGCGGGACATGGGATGATGACTGGTTTTGTTAGGACATTGTTTTTAGAGAGAGAACCAGAATGAAAGCCTAAGGGAAGAGGGGAAGTAACAGAGCATTTTTTTTTTCAGAAGAGATAGCTTGAGAATAAGGAAAAGACAGAGGGGGCTTCCTTCAGCTAGAGGATGGGAGCCTGAGAGGTTTTTGTTGGAATTTTTTATGTGTGGACTTACATAATCAATTTAATAATGTCATAAATCAGTGTTATTTATTTTTGCATTGTGGTCCATAATGGGACTGGACACATATTGTTGCTTGATTTTTTATGGGCTCACCCTAATTCACTTGACTGGCCCATTAAGTCAAGTGGTGGTCCAAATAATGTGTGTGATATATATATGAATATATATATAAAAGAAAAGGAAGGGCTCTCTCTCTCTGGCTTGCTTCGTGCTCCTTCCTCCTTTGGCAGAGAGCACGCACTCTCGTTTTGGACTGAATCTGGGTGTAGAAGGGAAGAGGTCATTAACCTGTAATTCTCGCACTATCATGCACTGGAGGAGTTTCCTGAATACCAGAAAAGAGGAAGAAATGACCTTTCACGGAATTAACCAAGGTGAACGTTTCCGTTTTTGCCGTTGAATGCATGCTTAAATGTCAACATGTGATCCTATGCTGTTAAAATTTTCTTCAATTGGTATCAGAGCTAGCATGATTGACATTTGAGCTGCAATTTTGGATTAATTTTTTTTTATTTCCCATTTTCTGGTTGCGGAAGACAATTTTTGGGGTTTTTTTTTTTCGTTTGGTGTTAATTCTTGGTTTTCAAGCCCGATTGAGGTTGGAAACTTGTAGAGAATATTGTTTGGAGCAAAACCCATCATTTTATTTGATTTTTGGAGCTTGTTTGGTGGGATTTCGAGAATTAGGGCTTGCTTTGGTTCTTCTTATTATGCGTTTTTTGTGCAAATTTTGGGTTTGGATTGAAGAATTGATGTTTGAGGAAGGAAATCTAAGTATTTTTGTCGAAAAATGCGTGAAATTTTGGGCGAAAATTTGTTTTTTTCTTCTCCAAAATCAGGTCGTGCTCAGCGGGGGAGAAGATGAATAGTAGCATGCTGACGTCATCATGACGTCATTAAAAAAAAAAAACCAATTTTTTTTTTGTTTGTTGCCTTGATATTCTTGGATTGATTATGCATATGTTAGAATTATTATGAAATTGTTAAAATTGACTTTATTGGGACAATTATTATAATTATTGGTTTTATGGTATAATTTTTATTTTGTACCAATAATGTTGTCCAAGGTCAATTTTGTTAAATATTTCAATTTATTGTGGCAATTTATAACATTTGTGTGATTGCCTATCGCAATTCCAAGTGTGTCAAGTTGCGCAAATTGAATATTTTAGTTTATCATGACAATTGTGAACATTTGTGTGGTTGCCTATCGTGATCCTATATGTGTCAAATTGTCTTTGTTGAGATATTTTATCTCCCTCTTTTGATTGTTTTATTATTGTGATAACCAAGGTCCATACGGGTATTGTGATTGTCCTATCGATGATTATAATATTTGGTAGGATGCTTGGATTGGTGAAGGAAATTAATTTTATATTATGAACTGTACTAATTTTCTTTGCCCTTTCGGTAATAAAATTAGTGCATCTTGGTTGTGATATTTAATTGGTTGTCCTTACTGTCGTGGAATTTTCAAAATTCCAAGCTGTTGTTAAATTGAGAAATTCTGGAAACTAGCAAATGCATGATTTTGTAGTAACATGCATATTGCTTAATTTTGCTATTTTTCAGCTATTAGCAATCCTGGTATTACTCTGCAGTTGTTTGCCATCATTCCTCCTTACCAAAATTTTTTGTGGGGTGAAGAGCCTTAAGGACTGCGGCATATATTTTGAATCAAGTGCCCAGTAAGTCTGTGCCTAAGACACCTTATGAGCTATGTTCAGGAAAGAAACCTAGCCTTCACCATTTCCGTGTTTGGGGATGTAAGGCTGAGGTTAGGCCCTATAACCCATAGTCAAAGAAACTTGATCCTAAAACCATTAGTGGTTTCTTTGTTGGTTATTGCATTGGATCAAGGGGTTCCAGATTTTATTGTCCATCTCATACCACCAGGATCATTGAGTTAGACAGGGTTGTATATTTTGAAGATGTGAGCTCTGTTGATGAAAGATCTAGTGGTATCTGAAGTTTGATAGTATTATCACCCAAAATGGTTTTAAATAGAATACAGTTGACAGATGCATATATTTGAGGGTCAGTGGGAGTAGTTACATATTTCTTGTTTTATATGTTGATGATATACTACTCGCATCAAATGATCCTAACTTGTTGATTGAGACAAAGCACATGTTGTCAACCCATTTTGACATGAAGGATCTTGGTGAGGCTTCTTATGTCTTGGGCATAAAGATTCTTCGTGATAGGGCTAATGGAGTGCTTAAATTGTCTCAAAGAGCTTATATTGAAAAGATATTGAAGAGGTTCAATATGCACAACTGTAAATCTACTAAAGCGCCAATTGTGAAGGGTGATAAATTTTCAAAGGCTCAATGTCCTCAAAATGATGATGAGAGAGAGGAAATGAAGACCATTCCTTATTCATCTGTGGTGGGCAGCCTTATGTATGCTCAAGTATGTACACGCCCTGATATTGCTTTTATTGTGGGCATGTTGGGAAGGTACTTGAGCAATCATGGGAGTCAACATTGGAAAGCAGCTAAGAAGGTCCTTAGGTATTTGCAAGGAACTAAGGACTTAATGTTGACATATCAGCACACCAGCTTACTTGATGTAGTTGGGTTTTGTGATGCTGATTTTGCTGGTTGCATAGATGATAAGAAATCCACTACGGGCTATATTTTTATGATGGCAGGAGGAGCTGTATCTTGGAAAAGTGTCAAGCAGACACTTACAGCATCCTCAACTATGGAGGCAGAGTATGTGGCATGTTATGAGGCTTGTTGTCATGCTATGTGGATGCGGAATTTTATTTCAGCTTTGGGAGTTGTTGACTCCATTTCTAGACCGCTGAAATTATTTTGTGATAATTCCGCAGCAGTTGCTTTCTCCAAGAACACTAGGAGTATTTCTCGCTCCAAACATATTGATGTAAAGTTCTATTTTGTTAAGGAGAAAGTGGCAGAGTCTCTTGTTGATATTGAACACATGTCCACAAAAAGTATGTTGGCGGATCCATTAACAAAAGGCTTACCCATAATTGCGTTTCAGGAACATGTATCTCAAATGGGGTTGTTGGAAGCCTAGGTTGTATTAAGTTAGTGGGAGCCATTTTTTTGGTATTATAATATTATGGTATTGTTGGAAGGATTGCTACTATTGTATATTTCCCTGTGAATCAAGCAATGAAGCATGTATGATTGCTTTTGATTATTTATTTTGATGAGATTCTATGGGACATTGATTTATGATTATGTGTATGTTGTAATGTTTGATTATGTAGTCCAAGTGGGAGATTGTTGGAATTTTTTATGTGTGGACTTACATAATCAATTTAATAATGTCATAAATCAGTGTTATTTATTTTTGCATTGTGGTCCATAATGGGACTGGACACATATTGTTGCTTGATTTTTTATGGGCTCACCCTAATTCACTTGACTGGCCCATTAAGTCAAGTGTTGGTCCAAATAATGTGTGTGATATATATATATGAATATATATAAAAAAGAAAACGAAGGGCTCTCTCTCTCTGGCTTGCTTCCTGCTCCTTCCTCCTTTGGCAGAGAGCACGCACTCTCGTTTTGGATTGAATCTGGGTGTAGAAGGGAAGAGCTCATTAACCCGTAATTCTCGCACCATTATGCACTGGAGGAGATTCCTGAATACCAGAAAAAGGAAGAAATGGCCTTTCACGGAATTAACCAAGGTGAACGTTTCCGTTTTTGCCGTTGAATGCATGCTTAAATGTCAACATGTGATCCTATGCTGTTAAAATTTTCTTCAGTTTGGAGGTGAGATTCTGGAGGAGTCGTTGGAGCAGCTCTTGCGGTCACTGACCTCCGTCGCGGGAGACGGTGATGGTCAGGCCGTCGGAAGCACGTAGGACTAGTTGACGTGGCTGAGATCTGCGATGACGAACCAGGATGCGTGTACCGAGGGTTTCGACGACGTGAGTGGATTCTTGAAGGATCGGTCTGACACATTGAAGCTGGGGGAGAGTTCACTATTTCTAGTGCTGATGACATCCTCAAAGCCAATGTTTTAACAACCGGACCGAACCGCCAGTCCAACCGGTTCAACCGTCGACAGGTCGTATTTCCGGTCCGGTCCACCCTATTAAACCGTTTAGCTATTGGACCGGTTACAAACCATCTGAACCAGCGGTCGAACCGGTGAACCAATAGAACCGGACGGTTCTAAACGAACTGAACAATCCATATTGGCCCATCATTTTGCAAGCCCATTGTATAAAAAATTAAAAGCTGTAGGCCAAAAACCATACTGAGCCATGTATTAGCATGACAAAGCCTACACCCAAACCATTTAGCATCCTTTGCACCCTTATTTCTCTCATAAACCGGATTGCAAACTAATATGATAATATCAATGAAAAAAATTTAACAAATGCAATAAGAGGATTTGAAGTTGGGACCTCAGGTTTTGTAGGTAGACTAGGACACCACTCGGCTACCCGCCAAACAAAACAATATATATTGGATTTTTAATTTTTTTTATAATATTAAATAAAAATAATATAATATTTTAAAAAATTATAAAATTAGTTAAATTTTTCATTTTTAATATATTCACATTTAAATATTGTATACATTTTATTTAATATGATTTAATTTGATAATATCAAATATATAAAATAATATTATTGATTTTTAATTTATTCATATATATTTTAAAATTTTTATAATTATTTTTAATTTTAATAATATATAAATTACATATTTATGACGTCATCGGTTCGACCACCAGTTCGATCGATGAATCGTGAACCGGTAACTTTTCCGGTTCAATGACGGTCCGGTTCTGAAAACATTGCTCAAAGCTATCTTAATCACTGTTTCTAGTGTCGATGACATCCTCAAAGCTATCTGAATCCTTGAATTTTGCATACCTCAAGGGAGAAGTTAATTTGACTGCCCTTGAAAGACTAATGGCAAGATGTCCTAATCTCAAGAGTTCGAGGTTGAACCGTGCGGTGCCCCTTGATGCACTCCAAAGAATTCTTGCGCATGCACCTCAACTTGTGGACTTAGACACTGGTTCTTATGTTCATGATCCAGATGCTGAGACGACCATCAAACTTATAAGTACCTTCCAGAAGTGTAAATCAATGAGGAGCATGTCAGGTTTTCTGGAAGTTGCTCCTCTATGCCCGCCAGCTATTTACCCCATTTGCTCAAATCTGACCTCCTTGAACCTAAGTTATGCTCCGGGGATGCATGGAGATGAGCTGATAAAGCTAATCCACCACTACAAGAAACTTCGGCGACTGTGGATATTAGATTGCAATGATGGACACAAAGAAAGAAACTTGATCACCATCTTGGCAAATTACTGAGGGACTTGGAAGATTTATGGTTGGGTCCCTGGGGATACTTGCTTTTGGGGGAATGTTTGGACTGTGAACGCCTGGATTTGATACATAAGAAGCTGGTGCAGGATCTAAAATGGTTGAGTCCCTGGATTTCACTGTAAGTCTTGGAAATGGCCAGTGTACCCAAAATAGAACCAATGAGAATCAGGCTCAGTTTTTGGTTGAAGCGCCAATAGCAGTTCTTCCTTGGTGTCCTATTCGTGGACTTTTCACTCATGAGCCTTATCAGGTATGGGGATTGCCATCTCATGGAAATGGTCCTACCTTCAGCCATCAATTAAATCTTCTTCCTCCTCCCTGCAATGCTCCTGCCCAAGGCCTCCTTGGCATGTTGCACTATGGCAATTGGGGTACCTTTTCTCCAACAAGTGAGAATTCTAGTAGGGCCAATTCGACTGTTCCCTCCATGATGGGACTATCTTGGGTTGCTTCTGGCAGAGCACCAAGTCTGCAATCAGTCACTCAGCCAGTTGTTCTCGACCATGGATCTGGTGCTTTTGGCCCTTTGCTCTCTCTGATTGGTTCATCTGTGACGTATACAACATCACCACCTGCTCAGCCTGCTGACTTTTACATGTTTCCTCCTTCAGGCTCAGGCTTGTTGGGCCAGATTCCTAGGCAAGCAGTTCCAAGTCCAATCATCCATAACCGCATATTGGGACTTGACAGAAGAATGCCGTTTCATATGAACTATATATGCTGTTTCTTAAGGAGTTCCAAGCCTTCTGGCTTCTTCACCACCTTCTACTTCTCAAGAGGTGATCTCAAGTGGTGACAATGTCCAAGATTTGAAACCTATAGTGAGTGGTATATCACAGACCTTACGTCCTGTGGTTCCTGCTGCAACAAATGAAGAGGACCACCTAAGAGATGCTCTCAAGTTTGCTAGTGCTTGTGGTGCATTGACTGTCAATGGAGGGAAATGTGCAAACAAGCAGCCGTAGATCACCAACTTCAGAGTAGAGTACCATTTGCACCTCAGGTCCACGTGCATGGCTACCTTTATCATGGCCACGTGACATTCTCGGTTTTCTTCTTATTTGATTTTGAAAATGTTTTCTCAAATCTCATTTTGCAAATATCTTTCTCTAAATCTGATTTTCAAATAATCCCAATTTTCATATCTTTCATCCTTAGAATTTTTAAGATCATCCTTAGAATTTTTAGGATCATCCAAGAGTCTCATTTTCAATAAAATTTGGCTGTCATTTTCTTTTCGGCGAGTCACTTTTGGAAGTTTTCATGATTTTAAAATGTTTTAAAATAAACATGAATTTAAATTCCGTAATTCCAATTAATGGAATTTACGAAATTAATTCATACAAAAGTAAACGGGCTTTGGTGGAGGCCCGACATATATGATTTTATGATTGATTGATTGATTTAATTGTTATGCGTGATTGATTTGTTCTGCTTTGTGATACGTATATATTCATCCTATATTGATTTACTAACCCCCCTCTTGATAGCGCATATTGGTTCGTCACCCAGGTATGTATTTTCTCACATCATGGTCACTCCTTATGCTTGTTTTAATTCTCATACGTGCATGATCGATTTGGGTATTCATTGACTTTCTCATTGGTTGTCATGTCAGCTTCATTTTATTAGTAGAGACCCGACTTTAGAGACTTAGAGGGGTGTTACAGTCTTTACCGTACCTTCTTGATAAGTAACCTGATCCCTAAATCTGATCCGGTTTTTCACAGACCACCTTTTCCAAAACAAGGAGTCACACTTAGGGTTTTTCTTTCTTATTTTGTTTACCCTTTTAAAAATAAAACAAAAATAAGTGGCGACTCCAAGTCATTTTCTTAACAAATAAAAATCATTTTTCAAATTAAATAAAAATCGAACTCGCCATCGAGTGGAAAACACATGAGCCGGAAATGTGGGGTCCACAAAACCCTTATTTTTTTTTTATAAAATAATTTTCTATGAAATAAATGTGAATTTATTAGAGGGTATTTCATGCCCAGAAAAATTTATTTTAAAATTGAATTTTTTTTCATTTAAAAATTATTTTATTCAATTTAATCAATTTTTTTACTTTAACAAAGATAGAAAAAAAAAGGTTATTTAAGGAAATAAAAAATTGGGACTTCTTTTGTAATTGTTTTTTAAAACGGTTTTGAAAAATAGTATTTAATAACAGTTTTTGAAAACTGTTTTTTTTTTTATGTTTTGTAGAACAAAAGTCTATTTTAAGAGTTTAAAAATGTTTTTAATATTTTTAAAATATGTTTAAAAATAGTTTTTTGTTAACCAAACTTTTATAAACTTTATGAGGAAATAATTATTTCAAAAATAATTTTGGATGCATAAAACAAAATAAATATAAGTATTAAAATAATGATTATATTCTTACCTTGATCCATGTAAAAACATTTTTGAAGTGAGATTGAGTCACCTTATTAATTGTATTGTCAAGCTCTTTAACTCATTACTTTCATATAGTGGATGAGTAATTTCTATGGTGTATGTTGTTAAAAATAAAACAACGAACATAAGAATGAGAGTGTGACTTGAGACCTTAATTTATAAAAAGTTGCACATCTGTCTTCCCTTCAAAGACTATGTGAGAATTATACTCATTATTTATAACCATTATATACAAATTAATGGGTATGGTGAGTTATGAATTTGAATGCATCTACATAATTGCATAGGTTATACTTTTTCATTTTCCTCCATTACTCGTAAACATAATGTATAAATTAAATTTTATAATGATGAAGTTACAAAAGTTGTAACACCACATTCATATAAATTAAATTTTCTAACTCCCTATTTATAATTTGAGTCTTCTATACATAAGACTCTTGGATGCCCAATCAATTGATTCACCTACTATCAATTGATACCCTTAAATAATATTTACACAAATATAATTATATATGACCACATATTATAGAAAAAAAAAAGCTAACATTTTTATGTCAACAACTTTATTTTTAATCATTATATATATTTTGTATAATTATTTTTAAAAATTGTTATAAAAAAATAAGTGAAAACAACTAAAAATAACTAAAAGATATTATATGAAAACACTTTTAAAAAATAGAAAAGAGAAAACAATTTTTTGATGTTAAATGTATTTTCTAATTTTTTTTTTCTAGAAAATAAAAAACTGTTATTGGCCACAGTTGAAAAACAACCCTTGATGTTTCATTGTTTCCTTTTTTTTTTTTTTTTTTAATATTGAAAATAGTGACTAAATTTTGATCCTTTTTCCATTTAAAAACTAATTTTTTTAATTACTATATATTTTTATTTAAATATTCCAATTGGACCTTTGGAGACATGATGGGTAGTCATCATATTTCCTATATTTTTATTATTTAATTTTTATGATTATCTTTACTTCATTTATTAAAATGCTATCACCTACCTTACATAACTACCAACTAAACATATAAAAGATCATTGGTCATGATCCAATTACTGCAACTGAGATTCCAGTAAGTTAGATTTTTTTATTATTGAGATTGGTGAATTCTTATAGATCTATCTTCAAAAAAATTGAACACAATAATTTTTAATCATTGGACTCGAGCAAGAATTAAAAGAAGAAAATGTATGACTATATAATTTTTTATTTAAATATTAATAAATATTATGGAATTTTATATCTTATTTTTAATAGAAAATAAAATATTTTAAAAAAAATCTTCCTAAAGTTCTATACCAAATTTAGAAGAAAAGAGTAATGCATGCACGACAACGGCAAAAATATGATTTGGGGGAAACAGTAGGGGTAGTTTGGTCAATAAGGTGTAGTCAACGAAACGTAGTCAACAAACGCTCCTATTTTTAGTGGCATTACATTGGCTCCACGTAGATGGGAAGATCAGGACCGTTAACAATTGGGGGAGTGTTCTCCTAAGCTCGGGACTATTATAACGACAGAGAGCAGATATCCAACGGTGAAAAACGAAGCGATGTCCTCACATCCACGTCTTTGGTCAGCCGATTTATTAATATAGCCAATTATTTTCTTACACGTCAGCAATCAAAGTTGTGAGATTCTGTATTTGATAAGGCTAGCTCTAGCTCTTTCGAAGTGACGCGACGATGCGAGTGACGAGTTGTGGGTCAAAATGGCCCATTTATTAAAAAAAAAAATATAACATCTCACCGCTTTTTCAAATTTATGTTAAAATTTCCTCTTAAAAATATTTTTTATTTCATCATTTTAGTCAAAAACCTCAATTGACAATTGAGATTTATTTTTAAACTAAAGCGTTAATTAACAATTGAGGTTTTATTTTTGAACTAAACCTGCAATTGCTGACTGACACTTTAGTTAATTTTTTTTTAAAATTTAAAATTTAATTAAAAATTATTAAATTATAATTTATGATTAAAATTTAAAAAATATACTTAAATAATAAATTATTTATATTTAAACTTAAGAATTTAGTATTACTTCAACAAACATAAATTGATAAATAGAACATATTTTAAATGAATATTTTATTTATTAATAAATTAATAATCTTAAAATAATAAACTTATATAACATATAAATAATATATAAAATTGTATAATTTATTAATTTAAGATATTTAATTTATTGTTTTTTAAGATATTAATGTATTTGTATTATGAGGAATTTATCTTTATCGAAATAATGGTATACTTTTAAGCCGTAGTTGTTAATTGAGATTTCAATTATAATTTTTTTTTTTACTTTTAAATTTAATTAAAAACTATTAAATTACAATTTATTATTGAAATTAAAAATATATACTTTTATAATAAATTATTTATATTTAAATTTAAGAATCTAGTATTACTTCAACAAACATAAATTGATCAATAGAAGATATTATAAATTAATATTTTATTTATTAATAAATTAATAATCTTAAAATAATAAACTTATATATCATTCATCTTTGATTCTAGTTTGCTTACTCGTTAGAAAGTTGTTGTTTGTTTAAAAATAGGAAGAAAGAAAAGAATAATTTTTTGATGAAATTTACTAGCACTAATATTTACCCTTTTTTTCTTTTGGCTATTTCCTCCAACATTCAAACATTTATTTTAGTTGGTGGTAAAGCAAACCTCGGGTGATATGGACTCATCCTTCTACGAAGGATCTATCCCTTTTATCTTATAAAAGGGATAATGTTGGGAAGCATTTATATGTTAGTTTCTCACAAGCCCATATATGAAGAGATCCAATGAGCAAGAAGTGATGAATGACAATTTTTTTTTCTTACTCTTCTTACTGTGTCTAGAGCCCATCATGTTTCCAAATTTTCGTTGCCATCTCAGTCCAATTGCCAAACTGATTCGATACATATGGAAAAACACGACCAATCAAATCACATCGGGTCTATATATAGATTTTAATGTGTCAAAATAAATATGATTAATATTTTAATTGTTAAATATTATTCATGTATTGTGTTGACTTGTCATAAAATTAAATAATGTTATCTTTAAAAAAAAACAAGATATTAAGTAAATTAGCAATTGAAAATATGAAAATAAAATAAATAACAGTATATTTTATAAAGTTGATTTAAAAGTGAAGTATTTAAATATGATATATTTATAAAAATGACTCCACTACACCTTCAAATTTTAATTATTATATTCATTTATTCATTTAAATATCCAAATATATAAATATTTTATAAATTTAGTAATGATATTATCTAATTCACAAAAGTTAAAAACTTAACATTAAGCCCTTGAAAAATCCAAAAGCGAGTTTAGGATAGTAAAAGATATTACAATTATATAGTTATTTTTATTTTTTAATAAGTAATAATAAGTCTTTGATATAGATGACATAAATTATATTATAAGTAGTGTTAATTTAATAATAATTGACCTGTAAGACCAAAAACCCTCAAACAAAACTTTTCTTTTGCTACTTGACGACTCAACTGTAGCTTCAAGCTATCGGGCACTGTAATGAGCACCTTCAAGCTAAAAACCAATTAAGACCTAAAAACATTTTATTACCAACCAAAAAAGGAAAAAAAAAAAAAAAGTGAACTGATTCATCAGAGAAATCAAGGTTGGACCATTTAAGTGCGTTGTAGATCCAGATCCAGAACCAGATACTACAAAATCGAGCCCTGTTTTTCCATGCAGGTTACCCTATATGATGCTTAAGCTAACAAGGCCGAAGCTGAAACCAGCCCTCAAGACATTAATCATCACAATATACAATTGTAGGCCCTATGTGAGACACCAAGCTCAAATGTATGTCTTGAGTTAGGATGTGTTGGAAAGCAACTTTAAGGAAGAATATGAAATTCATTCTCCTAAAGTCCCAATAGAAAATGGACAAAAAAACATACTAGAATAAATGCTAGATATTAGAATCACGGATTTGTCCTTTTTCCCCAGAAAATTTCATTTTCCCTAGAAACTTCAACAAACGTCTGCATCTTAAAGGGCTTCAATCTTTCGATGATAATAAACCATTTATGCTAAAATAGTCGTGAAGGATGTAAACAAAAAAGAAAACCAAAAGCAATGGGGAAAAAAATTCTGAAAACCGAGATTCTGAGATGGGAAAAAAAAAAGGAAAGTGCCAAAAACTTTACATAAAACAAGCCAAAAAGAAGATGGGGACCAACCTCAACCTTGATGCTTTGTAGCTCCAACAATCTCTCTCTAACAGTGGCCCACTAGAGGGGCTAGGGTTTTGAAGAAAAAAATTACACAGAGAATAGAGCATGAGATGGGAAGCAGGGAAAGTAAACAAAAATAGTATAAAAAATTGGGTTTTATGCTTATGTGGATTGATGGGAACTATTTTGAACATTAGTTTTGGAAGAAGCCCACTTTTAATATTAATTTTTTGAAGAAGTCCATGACAATTGATAGTCTTGCGTCAAGATTCACCGTAGGTCTTGTCCAATGTGCATCACATACACTAGTGCATTCACCATGGGAAACCTATGACTTACTAGATTGCTTGAATCCATGGACCAACTATAGACAACTTATCTACTTACAAGGAACCTATGACTTGTATCTTCTGTGTAACTTTTAATGCACCTAGGTCATGTACAATGTAAGAGACATGAGTTGAATGCTCAAATCAATAACAATACACCAAAGGGATATCAAGGGGATAGTTAAGTCTAACTTTGTTACATCATGTCTTGCTTTTAAGAGCTAAATCCTAACAATTACATCATGTCTTGATTTTAAGAACTCAATTCGTACAATATACTATCTCAACCCCATGATATTATGATACCTTTATTGAGAATATCTATTACTATATGCTTAAACTACCAATCACTCAATCCATAGGAAATATATGATTATATTAGGATCTCACTCATAAGGTCAAAGTCGCTAATGACAAAACTAGTGCAACATTCTCTTAAAGTTAAGAACTCATGTAACACAGTAGTTTGGAGAAGTCATGTCAACTTGATAGTCATTCAATCATGACACTCCGTAGAACTTGTACAATGTAACCATACACACTAGTACATATACCATGAGAAAACCCATCTCGATGACCAAGACTAGTGACTACCATTTTGGAGGTAGTGAATTATGGCTTTTGGATTGTTAAAGTTTATGAATATCATCTTGTAAAGAACCCATGAGTTGAATCTTCCACACAACTCCTGATGTATTCAAGTCATATATAATATAAATGATATAGACCTAAATGCTCAAACAAGTAAATAATCAAATAGATAATGCAAATAAGATAGAAAAATTAATGCCATATAAAATAATGAATCAAGTTTGCTACATCATATCTCTACTTTGAAGAGCTTTATCCTAATAGATACACTATTCACACCTAGGTATGAACTTCTAACAATTGGATTTCATGGTATCAACACGTTAGAGTTGAGAAGGGTTTCATGTGGAAGGACCTATGGATTGTGAATGCTCTTGTTTTATCTTAGTTGATGTAGTGAAAGATTACCTTTTGATATATGCTTGCTTGGATTTTTAGTCCATCACTATCAATGTGTGCTTTTCTGGATTAAAATGATCACTTCTATTCTTTTTTATGTAAGTGTCCTAATAAGGTTACTGATTTTTAGCAAGGAAATCCTTTCCATTGCCTTAGGTTTTGCTTTCCTTATTCCATTTGCTTTTGGTGATGCTAAGAAAACTAATTATTCATTCTCTAATTAATCCAACTAGAATAAGATAACCGGATTTGTGTTTAACATAGAAGATGCTATGTTACTTACTATCTGCAGAAGGATAAGGATCCTCTGGAAAGGTCATATAGGAGATATGTCTCACTTGATAACCCTTGGACTTTGTAAAAGGCAATAAAGGGGAGGTTAGACAACCCTATAGGATAAAAGATTGAACAAAAAAAAAAAAAAAGATAGATGGGAGAGGAACATTGTCTTACCTTAATAACCCTCCTCCAAAGGCATAAGGGGAAGGTTGTCCTTACTTAATGACCCTCTTAACCTCTTGTAGCTAGGAGACATCCTTATTCTCTCATATTTTTTAAGAGTCAAGGATCTCCAAGACATCACACCCACCATTTCCATTGAGGAAAATGTATTAGGTCTTAAGTCTCTTGACCTAGTAGAAGATAAGAAACTTCTCTAAATCCACATGGTAGCTTGGAGCCATGTTCATGACCACGACTGTCATGAGAAGACACACAATATCAGGATTGAATTGATACAACAACACTCTCACAAAACTAAAGAAAAATACCTCACTAACGTTTGAAGCAGTAGCCATAATCTAACCTTCAAATTCTCTATTGGAATGTATCTCTTGACAACATATGGAAGCTAGATTCGATCCTTGTGAAACAACCATAAAAACTTCACCGAGAAAAGGATTTGGAATTGTTGGTTTAACATAATAACATCTCTAAAGGGAGGAAGACAAAAAAAAAAGGTTAGATAAAATGGAGAAAGGTTGCAAGGATAAAGGAATAAGGGTAGAAAAGGCAAGAAAGCAAAATCACAAAAGTAGAAGAAGAAAATCAATAGAGAAACACCTTTTATATAGGTTGCAAAGTCATGACCACTCCAAGAATCAAGGCAAACACCCTTATCATGGCTTGCCTACTGATCTCTTGGAAAAAAAATCCATTAGTCACATTGACTTTTGATTTTCCCGCATGTTAAATCCTAAAAGCAAGGAAATAGGAGGTGAGAAGTTGTAGGAAAAAAAAAATGAAATGTGGAAACAAAAGGCATAAGTGGCTAGTTATCAGGAAAGGTAATCGGGGGTGCCTATTGAGTGGTGAATTGGTCTATATCCTTGGACCTTCCATCCTTAACAAGAAAGATCTCTAACTCTTAGGAACATTTAATGTGATGTGATGGATATTTAATATGATTGGATGATACTCTCATGGTTACAAAATGTGTAAGGCCACTCCTTAAACCAAGAAATCTCTAATCATTATCTAATATTGAGGTATGGACATTTAAGCACGGATCAACCATCAACATGGTAACCACTCTTAACTAACTTAAACCCTCCCTTTAAATACCTCTAAAGGCACCAGTAATAAAGGTAGAAAAGAATCATTCCATCTCTCCCTTTGATTTCTACTTATCATAACCTTGTTTTTTTCGTTGCACCATATGATTGTTCAAGGTGTAGTGGTCATTTTGCACCTACCCACCCTTACCCCCCACCTTGACTACCTTTTGTTCATCCATTATAGTAGCAAGTTGACCTAGTAATTCCTTTAACAAATGTCTTCTTCATTAAGGCAATAAAGACGACACAACAATATCTAATATCATTTAACCAATATTTTCACCTTAGATATATGTATCATTTAATTTTCATCAGGGAGTCCAACAAGACTATGTATGCTAAAAAGATTAGCATGTTTGATTGACTTGTTAGCACGAGTTAGAATAAAAGAAGAGATAACATATTTTATCTTATGTTCGGTTAACAATGAGATATGATAAGTTATATTCAACTTCATTTTTTTTTGTATCATCTTTAAATGAGATATAGTAATCCCAAGTTGAAATATGAAATATACAGATTCCATGGATCATAAGTTTACTTCTTCCATCCATTTTTTTTTCATTTTTTAAAAGTAAAATATTTTGCAAAATAAAAAAAAAATGACTAAAAAAATTAAAATTTTAGTTTGGAAAAAAAGAATTTAAAAAATACATGTAGAATACTACCGAAATAATACTAATATATAGTATTATTTAATAATCTGTACAAATGCTTTTATATAGTTAACAAAATGATGTGATATCTTTTACTTATATGTTTTAAATATTTTAATCATAAATATTATGAAAAAAGAAATAAAATTTACTTAATAAATTATAAACGCTAGAAAGATTTCCAAATGATATTAAACATGTTAGAAATTTCATATATTTTTTTCAAAGTAGCAAAGATTGTTATGAAAAACATTTTTTATTTTGAAAAACAATTAAAACATTGAAATGCAATGTCTTTTGTTTTGTTGTTTAATCCTTTTATAAACCAAATAAGAGCTCGGTCTAATATATCTCATCAAATATAATATCCTGTGGCATCATCTGCATTGAATATAATATCAAGAATATCATATTACTTGTAAATAATCTTCTAAGATATCCTTGGATATGTATATCCTATTATGCATAGCACCCTATGATCCGTAAATCCTATCATATCAAGTTAGACAATTTTATATAAAAGAAAATACCCAAAGATTGAACACATTTACGAAAAGATAAATTTATAAAATTAATAAAATATTTAAATTATATATGGGTAAATAAAACCATAATAAAAACAAAAAATAAATAAATATAACAAACATAAATTGTAAGTCATCTAGAACAAAACTTTGGTTTGTTGTTGAGCTATGTTCAAATCTTTTTGGCCTTATGTTTACAACATGAGTCTTTTGCTTTGTTCCAAATTTCCAATGAAGCATGTAGGCTTGGCCTGAGGAAACAGTTTTTTTTTCTTCACATAGGGTTTCTTTTCTTTCTTTCTTTCTTTCTTTGTTGAGAAGCTCCTCATTGTGAAGTCCTGATCAATCCCTCATTTTGCCAAGACTCCAAGACTTGTTAAGAAAGAAAACAGAGCTCAAAAGAAATTAACTCAAAATCTCACATCACATTGTTGATAATATCAAGTGTTTTTTGTTTTTTTCATTGAAATGATGAATTTCAAATGTTTACAACACCCATCAATGTGTGGGGGAGAAGTTCATGATTGACAAAGAAAAATAATGAGACTTTGATGGAAGGTAATGACTGAAACCAATCTGCTTCTTCAGCTGTAACAAGGGAACATATCCAAAGAAGATGAATAAGAACCAACCTAAGCTTCCAACCCCTTAGCGTTGTGGCACAAGCAACTCGCTTCACTGCCAATGTGAAGGCTCCCATTCGAAGACTGCAGTTGTGTGATTGACACATTGCCTTAATGTTACGAAAAGCTTTGGTCATGTACTTCTGAAGCTCATTATTCACCTTCTCTTCTTCCCACATAAAACCTTGAATATTCTACCAATGTGACATCTTAGGATTAATGGTTTTACATTGGCAGAATATTCAAGGTTTAATGTGGGAAGAAGAGAAGGTGAATAATGAGCTTCAGAAGTACATGACCAAAGCTTGTCATAACAACTGCAGTCTTCGAATGGACATCTTAGGATTAATGGTTTTACGTTGGCAGAATATTCAAGGTTTAATGTGGGAAGAAGAGAAGGTGAATAATGAGCTTCAGAAGTACATGACCAAAGCTTTTCATAACTGCAGTCTTCGAATGGGAGCCTTCACATTGGCAGTGAACCCACTCAAAATACCTCACGGTCACACCTCCAGCATTAGCATAGATGTTGGGGAGGATTACAACTCCCTTCTTGGATAGAATCTGCAGAGATAATATATCGTCAATTCCAACTTCTTTCCTCTATGGCAATTAAGTATGCACCATACACAAACACTATGTTACCTCATCAGCTTCCGGATCAGTAGGATGATTTGCTGCTTCTATTATGAACTTTGCCTTAACATCCGCAGCATTTTCTCTTCAGAGGGGAAAAAACATGAATGAGGTTAGATGAAATCATCTGGATGAGTTAGGTTAAAGGAAGTAAAATCATGCCCTTTTCCACTTTTTACCATCAAAAGATTTGTGTGGTTTTTAACCTGAAAAACGATTGGATATTCACCTAATAACTAAATACAGCACAAGCACATTTCATGAAACTTCTGCCCACAATAAAAGGGTAACAGAGCACATGTAACATCTTTACCTAAAGATTGGCAATTCATCCTATGGCAATTTGATACAATTGCAGCATTCTGATTCGATCTTTCAGATTCAACATAGTATCTCAAATAGAGTTGCGTCATGTTTCTTCATGGTATTGAGACGTGTCTACTTCATTTTATGTGCATGTTCATTGTTTTTATGATCTTAATGTATGGAAAAGACAAGTTTCTCAATTCAAAAAAGGCACATGTCAAAAGAAACCCAAAAAAAAAAAAGGCACCAAGTAAAGAAGAAACTGAAAGGCAAGGAGCAAGTTTCTGAGGAAAACAAGGACTCAACTTGTTAAGAACTCCACCTAGAGCACATGGGATGAGAACATCACATTCATGTGTGAGCAATTCATTCGGATCCATGTGATCTCCGCCACTGAAATTCGTTAGACAACCAGTCTCTTCTTTGTGCCTAAGCAAATCCCCTATATCAAGCCCATTTTGGTTCTTAACAGCTCCAGTGACGTCACTCACCACTATGATTTTACCACCTCTCTCATGGATGAGTCTTGCTACCCAAGATCCAACATTGCCAAACCCTGAAAAGTTTTTTTTTTTTCCATTTAAATAACCGAACTTTCTAACTACGCATCAAGAACAGAAATAGAAAGGATTTAATCCAATATTTTACCTGAATAACAAATTTCAAACCCTTGATTGACTTCCCATGTTGCGCAAGTAAAGCTTCAGTTGCGAAAACAACACCTTGACCAGTTGCAGCCTCCCTACCGAGGGATCCACCAAGATCCTAAAATCCCAAATGTAAGTGAGGCCACAGAACAAGAAACAACAGTTACAAATTCGTTTCTCGACTTCAAAGGTTTACACAAATCTAAATCATAGATGCTCGGTTTTTTGTCGCAAATACTTACTATTGGCTTTCCAGTCACTACAGCGGGTGAGTGACCGTGGAATTTTGAGTACTCGTCCAAAATCCATGCCATAGTCTGCTCATATTTATAAATATTTCAGCTCCATGAATGAGAGAATATTTCAAGAGTGTTACAGACAAAAGATAACCTGAGCATTAGTTCCCATGTCTGGTGCAGGTATATCGGTATGAGTTCCAATAAGATCATGAATCTTTTTAGTAAAGACACGAGTAAGACGTTCCAACTCGCTCATACTCAAGTCCCTTGGGGTGCACCCAATGCCACCCTTTGCACCACCATAGGGAATGTCAACTACAGCGGTCTTCCACGTCATCAATTGAGTCAGCGCATTTACCTCATCAGGATCCACCTTTGAAAACAAATGAAGAAACGTTTCAGTAAAACTAAATGCAACCAGGTTTTTATTTGCAAGAAATCAAAGCAAACAAGTTTGAAGATAAAATAAGTCCTTCTAACTCAGCACCAACAAAATTACGGGCGAACAACTTCTTGAAAGGAAAACAAAACAACTCATTGAATTTGATTATGCAAATTGAGAACACACAAATTAACATAACATCCAAAATAGAATTCATCATGCCACTCATCCCAAAAAGATTTTCGACTGTCTAATAATTATCAGTTTTATCACATATTTCGGTTGGACCATGTTTGCCAAAATCACTTAAAACAATTTCCAAGATTCAGAAAAAAATAAAAAATGCACAACCAACATTTCGATATAGAAATCTTGAACCTGAGATTTCGAGATAATGATCTTTGTACAAGATACAATAAGGGCATGTTTGGAACCATCATGAAATGAAATCATTCCACTATGATTCTTGTATTTGAACAACTCCCTTTCCATGGGACACCCAAAAACCACTTAGACAAAACCCAAATCAACCGGAAATTCCAAGAACCTAAAAGCAAACCCCCTAAACTCCGTTTGCTTGCCGAGAAAATAGGGGGAAAAGACAAGAAAAAACAAACTACAATCCCGAATCTCATGTTCTGTGCTCCAAGAAATTACAAAGTCAAGTAAGCCCCACAACATACCTAGACTCTACTACCCTAACAAAAACAAAAAATTTCAAATCTCTCCTTTTCATTCCCAACTTTTCTCAGCAATCAAACAGAACAAAATCCGAAAACAAACAAAAGAATCAGTGAATCACAAACCTCAGGGTGATATCTGATCCCTCCCTTCATGGGCCCACGAGCATTATCATGCTGCACACGGAACCCCACATACGTCGCCAAACTTCCATCATTCTTCGGGATCGTGCACTCCACCTAACAACACGACCACCAAAAGATCAAAATTCTGGAAAATTTTCTCAGGAAACAAACACAACCCATGAACCCAAAAACAAGATTCTGGCTAAAGAAAATAAATAAATAAATAATTCCCGGGAATCAAACAGAACCCATGAACAAAAACCCCAGAATTCCAACCTTGATCTCTCTGAAAGATATCAGAAGACTCTTCTCCAGCTTGGAGTCCAACCCAAGAATGCGGGAAGCATGGCGAAAATTGCGGTTAGTGGCAGCTAGAGCATTCATTGCCACGAAAACAAAAGCCAGAATAGAAAACGATTGCTAGAAAAAGAAGCAGACCCAGAAAAAAAAAAATGCAAGAAGATGAAAGAAAAAATTGCAGAATTGAAGAGTAGAAGGAGATTACAACAGAAATATGAATGAACTGACTGATGGGTAAGTAGAGTATTGATAGATAGAAGTAGAGAGCAAGAGGGAGGGACCGGAGGAGGGCAGTTAAGGAGCTCAAGATGGCATGTCGGGCAGTTAAGGCGCTCAAGATGGCATGTTCAGGTTGTTACAATCCCCTCTCGAGTATGCAGAGCTGACTACACGTGCCCTTCCCGCTACCCAAAATTACTAAAACACCCTTTTCCTTCCCAAACCTATTTTCTAATTTCTCTTTTCTATTTTAAAAATTAGAAGCTAAAATGGAAAATAATCCTCACTTTAAAAAGTACCTTCAATTTTTTTAATTATAAATATAATATTAATTAATTATAAAAAATTAAATTTTCATTTAAAAAAGTGTCTTAATATAAAAAAAAAATAGAGGATATTTTAAGCCTCTATAAAATCTATCTTAATTTAATTTTAAATGGACAACAAACCCTTTTTTTTATATATATAAAATAATTGTCTATGAAATAAATGTGAATTTATTAGAGGGTATTTCATGCCCAGAAAAAATTTATTTTAAAATTGAATTTTTTTTCATTTAAAAATTATTTTATTCAATTTAATCAATTTTTTACTTTAACAAAGATAGAAAAAGAGAGAGGTTATTTTAGGAAATAAAAAATTGGGACCATTTTGGTAATTTTTTTTTTAAATGGTTTTAAAAAATAGTTTCTAAGAACAGTTTTTAAAAATCATTTTTTGATGTTTTATAGAAAAAAGTCTGTTTTGTAGAACAAAAGTCTGTTTTGAGAGGTTAAAAATGTTTTTAATTTGTTTTTAATATTTTTTTAAATATGTTTTAAAAATAATTTTTTGTTAACCAAACTTTTATTAGAACCAAACTTTTGTCCTAATAGAAAAGAGACAAAAAACATACTAGAATAAATACTAAATATTAGAATCACAGATTTGTCATTTTTCCCTAGAAAATTTCATTTTCTCCAAAAACTTCAACAAACGCCTGCATCTTAAAAGGCTTTAATCTTTGGATGATAACAAACCATTTATGCTAATATAGTCGTGAAGGACGTAAACAAAATAGAAAACCAAAAGCAATGGAAAAAAAAAAAAAAAAAAAAAAGAAGGAAAGTGTCAAAAACTTTACATAAAACAAGCCAAAAAGAAGTTTGTGTCAACCTTGATGTTTTGTAGCTTCAACAATGTCTCTCTCACAGTGGCCCACCGGTGGGACTAGGGTTTTGAAGAAAAAATTACACAGAGAACAGAGCACGGGATGGGAAGTTGGGAAAGTAAACAAAAATAGTATAAAAAATTGGGTTTTATGTTTATGTGGATTGATGGGGGCTATTTTTGAACATTAGTTTTGGAAGAAGTCCACTTTTAATAGTAAGTTTATGAAGAAGCCCATTTTGGCCCAAAACTCGTGAGTGGCTATCTTAGCAAAAAAAAAAACTAAGTTTTGGGGCAAAATAACCATTTCATATAAAGAAATATCAACTTTAGCTCCTTTATAAAACTTATGTTCAAATTAGCTATTTTATTACCACATAGGAGCCATGTTATAATTTTTTTTTTCAAAATTTAAATTGAAGCCTCAGTTAAGACTTCAGTTATTTTATTTTTTTTTGCTTTAAAATTTAATTAAAAATATTAAATTTTAAATTATTATTGAAATTTTTTAAAAATATACTTTAATAATAAAAATTTATATATCTTAAAGATCTAATATTACTTAAATAAAGATAATTTGATAAATATAATAAATAAATATTTTATTTATCAATTAATTAATAATCTTAAAATAATAAATTTATATGACATATAAATAAAATATAAAATTATATAATTTATTAATTTAAGTTATATCACATGTAATATTAGGGAGGACCTTTTTTTTCCATCATATAAATGTTTAATGAGTTTTTTTTTTTGTGACTTTGATGAAACTACTAAAAATTACATTTTGTAGTAGTCTTTTTCTAATTAAATTTATTAACTAATTTCAAAATGTATCTTTAAGACATATATATTGTGTGCATAAATAATAGTTTTTTTTTTTTTTTTTTTTTTTTTACGTTAAATTATAAATATATGCTTTAAAATAATTAAAAAAAATCTATATATGGAAACTTAAGAATATACTAATATTTCAATAAAAATAAATTTATAAAAATACAAATAAATTAATATATTAAAAATACAACAAATTAACTATCTTAAATTAATAAATTATATAATTTTATATCTTATTTAGACTTCATATAACTTTATTAATTTATTGATAAATAAAATATTCATTTATTATTATATTTATCAATTTATCTTTATTGAAGTAATATTACATCTTTTAAGTTTAAATATATAAATTTTTATTATTAAAATATATTTTTTTAATTTCAATAATAATTTATAATTTAATATTTTTAATTAAATTTTAAAGTAAAATAATAATAATAATAACTGAAACCTCAATTGCCAATTGAGGCTTTAGTTAAAAAATGAAGCCTCAGTTGGCTGAGACTTCAACTTAGATTTTGAAAAAAATAAATAAATTATGACATGACTCCTATGTGTTTTGCCACGTCTATCCTGATGACGTGGATATCTTATTTTTAAAATGGCATAGCTGTCCCAAGTGGTTTCCTTTCTTTCTTTTCATTTTTTTGATAACCTTCCACGTTCACATATGAAAAGTTTTTGTTTAATTAAATAATTTAAATAGTTTAACTTTTATTAAATTTTAGCAATACTTCTAGAAGTTTCTTCTTAAAAGTTTTATAGAAAATACAAGGGAAAAAAAAATAAAAACCCACCTTAATTTTTTTTTTTGTCAAAATTATTATTTTAAAATAATAATAATAATATAAAAAAAATATCCATTTAAAAAAGTAAATTAATACATAAATATCAAATAGAGCTTCTAATTAAAAATTAAGGATGTGTTTGGTAATTGTTTTCGAAAACAATTTTGAAAAATAGATTTTTAGAACAGTTTTTGAAAGCTATTCTCTTATTTTTGTAGAACAACCCTGAAGTATCTAGAGATCTTGTACACTCAAGATCTTCTATTAGATGACGCTATCTCAATCTTAGCACTTTAAAGGATGGGTCTTTGGAAGAGAGGATAGTATGATTCTCTTCTCTTTAGAGGTGATTGAAACCTTAACCCTTAAGGGGTATTTACAGGATTCTTTAATTAGGTTTAAGTGACTTAAACTCACTAAAGGCTTGTGTCACTTAATTTAACCCAAAATGGGTCCTAATGATTAATTAACCTCACAAAGCCATCTAATTAATTAATTAATTATCTTAATCCAGAGACTTTGTTCATTAACCCATTTGCAACCTCTCATAATTATACCAAAGTGTTTTTATGTACAAAAGTGAACCTAGGGCTAATCCAATCCTCATAAATAGTGTCATCAAGGTATATGAGTTTGATGAGGAACCACTAGAGTCCATAGGAATACTAGCTTCCTCAAAATCCAATTTTGAAGTTGATTCAACACCCTACTATAGATAATCGATTACACTCCAATACCCAATATAAATAACAACGAGACAAAACTCAGGTCTATGACCTACTATCTACTATATGCAAACTGTTTATGAACTAGTGTTCATAATAAAACAAGGTATTGTTATCACCTATCAAGATTACCTCTCCAATAATTGAGCCACATATCTCATTTATTATGCGATTAAATGATATATTGTAGCTTACAAAAAACTTATGTCAAATTCCACTTAAGGAATTATTGTGCGCCATAGATGTCCTAATCGCATGTCATTTGGATTACCCAAGGGAACACATTGTTTCAATCCCATGAAATATCATGGTGCCTCTAATGAGAACACCTATTACTTTCGACTTCCATCAATAGTGACTCAATCCATGGGGAATATATAATCAACTCATGATTTCACTTGTAGGTCAAATTCATTATTAACTTTTATACAAGCTCAATATCCTCTCAAGGTTGAGAGTCCATGTAGTATAGTAGCTTGGTAAATCATGATAATCAATAGTTTGCTTTATGATTAATCATAAGTCTTGTCTAATGTGCATCACATATACTAGTGTACTCACCATAAAAAACCCATCCCGATGGCCAAGATAAACTATCTCCCCAATTATGAGCTGGTGTGCTGCCCAAATCCATGAACTAAGTGTGGACAACTTATTTACTTACAAGAAATTCATGATTTGTGTCCTCTATGTAACTTCTAGTGCACCTAAGTCATGTACAATATAAGAAATATAGATTGAATGTTCAAATCAATGTCAACATATCCAAGGGATAACAGTGGGATAGTTAAATCTAATTTTGTTACTGTTGGGAACTCTGAATTACTCCATTCCCATGTCTTGGATCGTATAAGGTGCATGCAAATCTATCCTAGGCTCTCTAAATCTATTGCAACGGATAAACATGTATTCAATAACAATATGGATATCATAGAAAACATACATATGGAGAATAAAACCACATACCTTTGATCCAGATATTCCTAAAGCAATTCCAATCGATGTAGATAACTCTAAAGTCATAAAGGATCTCATAAACACCATGATCTTCCGCCTGATGACTCTTCCTTCTGTCTAGGCACTAAGATAGTGGACATCTCAATGATGGAGGTTATGGTTCTCTCTCCAGACTGAATGGGAGAATGGTAAGACTTAGAAACCCTAACCGTTAAAGGAGTATTTATAGACTTCTTATTGGGTTTAAGTGACTTAAACCCACCATGGGCTTGTGACACTTAATTTAGCCTAAAAAGGTTGCTAATTGATTAATTAACCATATAAAACTTAATTAATCAATTAGTCCAATCCAAAGATACCACTAACTTATCCCCTGTGCAACCTTACATAATTACCAAAATGCCCTTATGCACAAAAATGAACTAAAAACCCATCCAACCATCATAAGTCGTACTAATAAGGAATATAAGCTTAGAGCGGGGACCATTGGGACCTATAAGAGTATTGACTCCCTCATAATCAAAATTTGAAATTAACTCAACATTCCACTACAAAGAGTTAATTGCACTCTAATATCCTAAATATATTACAACGAGACATCAAGTGTTTTGGTCCATGACCTACTATCCACTGCATACAGACTCCCTATGAACTAGTATCCGTAATTTAATAAGGTAGTGATATCACTTATCAAGATTACTTCTTAAATCCTTGAGTTACAGATCCCAATTATTATGTGATTAGTTGACATACTCTAACTCTAAGAAGCATATGTCAAATTGCATTAAAGGAATTATTGTGACCATAAATTTCATGATCGCATATCCTTTGGATCATCTAAGGGAATACACTATCTCAATCCCATGAGATATCAGTGTGTCTCTATTGAGAATACCTATTGTCACCAACCTCCATCAACAGTAACCCAATCTATAGGGATATCTGATCACTTTAAGGTCTTACCCATAAGTCAAAACCTTTTATTGATTTTGACACAAACTCAATATCCTCTTAAGGTTGAGAGTCTATGCAGTATAGTAGCTTGGTGAATCATGACAATTGATAGTCTTGCGTCATGATTCACCGTAGGTCCTGTTCAATGTGTATCACATACACTAGTGCATTCACCATGGGAAACTTATGACTTGCTGGATTGCCCAAATCCATAGACCAACTGTGGACAACTTATCTACTTAGAAAGAAGCTATGACTTGTATCTTCTGTGCAACTCTTAATGCACCCAGGTCATGTACAATGTAAGAGACATTGGTTGAATGCTCAAATTAATAACAATACACCACATGGATAGCAAGGGGATAGTTAAGTCTAACTTTTTTACATCATGTCTTGCGGGCTAAATCCTAACAATTACATCATGTCTTGATTTTAGGAACTCAATTCCAACAATATACTATCTCAACCCCATGATATTATGATACCTTTATTGAGAATATCTATTACTATATGCTTAAACTACCAATCATTCAATCCATAGGAAATATATGATTATATTAGGATCTCACTCGTAAGGTCAAAGTCGCTAATGACAAAACTAATGCAACATTCTTTTAAAGTTAAGAACTCATGTAACACAGTAGTTTGGAGAGGTCATGTCAACCTAATAGTCATTCAATCATGACACCCCGTAGAACTTGTACAATGTAACCATACACACTAGTACATATACCATGAGAAAACCCATCTCGATGACCAAGACTAGTGATCCTACCATTTTGGAGGTAGTGAATTATGGCTTTTGGATTGTTAAAGTTTATGAATATCATCTTGTAAAGAACCCATGACTTGGATCTTCCATACAACTCCTAGTTTATTCAAGTCATTTAGAATATAAATGATATAGAACTAAATGCTCAAACAAGTAAATAATCAAATAGATAATGCAAATAAGATAGAAAAATTGATGTCATATAAAATAATGAATCAAGTTTGCTACATCATATCTCTACTTTGAAGAGCTCTATCATAATAGATACACTATTCACACCTAGGTATGAACTTCTAACAATTGGATTTCATGGTATCAACACGTTAGAGTTGAGAAGGGTTTCATGTGGAAGGACCTATGGATTATGAATGCTCTTGTTTTATCTTAGTTGATGTAGTGAAAGATTACCTTTTGATATATGCTTGATTGGATTTTTGGTCCATCTCTATCGATGTATGCTTTTCTGGATTAGGATGATCACTTCTATTCTTTTTTATGTAAGAGTCCTAATAAGGTTACTGATTTTTAACAAGGAAATCCTTTCCATTGCCTTAGGTTTTGCTTTCCTTATTCCATTTGCTTTTGGTGATGCTAAGAAAACTAATTACTCATTCCCTGATTAATCCAACTAGAATAAGATAACTGGATTTGTGCTTCACATAGAAGATGCTATGTTACTGTCTACAGAAGGATAAGGATCCTCTGAAAAGGTCATATAGAATATATGTCTCACTTGATAACCCTTGGACTTTGTAAAATGCAGTAAAGGGGAGGTTAGACAACAACATAGGATAAAATATTAAAAAAACAAAAAACAAAACAAAAGAAGATAGATGGGAGGGGAACATTGTCTTACCTTAATAACCCTCCTCCAAAGGCATAAGGGGAAGGTTGTCCTTACTTAACAACCCTTTTAACCTCTTGTAGCTAGGAGACATCCTTATTCTCTCATATTTTTTTAAGAGTCAAGGATCTCCAAGACATCACACCCACCATTTCCATTGAGGAAAATGTATTAGGTGTTAAGTCTCTTGACCTAGTAGAAGATAAGAAACTTTTTTAAATCCACATGGTAGCTTGGAGTCATGTTCATGACCACGACTGTCATGAGAAGACTCACAATATCAGGATTGAATTGATACAACAACACTCTCACAAAACTAAAGAAAAATACCTCACTAACGTTTGAAGCAGTAGCCATAATCCAACCTTCAAATGCTCTATTGGAATGTATCTCTTGACAACATATGGAGGCTAGATTTGATCCTCGTGAAACAACCATAAAAACTTCACCAAGAAAAGGATTTCGAATTGTTGGTTTAACATAATAACATCTCTAGAGGGAGTCATAGGTGTTATCTTGAAGACAAAAAAAAAAGTTAGATAAAATGGAGAAAAGTTGCAAGGATAAAGGAATAAGGGTAGAAGAAGGCAAGAAAGCAAAATCACAAAAGTAGAAGAAGAAAATCAATAGAGAAACACCTTTTATATAGGTTGCAAAGTCATGACCACTCTAAGAATCAAGGCAAACACCCTTATCATGGCTTGCCTACTAATCTCTTGGAAAAAGAATCCATTAGTCACATTGACTTTTGATTTTCCCGCATGTTAAATCCTAAAAGCAAGGAAATAGGAGGTGAGAAGTTGTAGAAAAAAAAAATGAAATGTGGAAACAAAAGGCATAAGTGACTAGTTATCAGGAGAGGTAATCGGGAGTGCCTATTGAGTGGTGAATTGGTCTATATCCTTGGACCATCCATCCTTAACAAGAAAGATCTCTAACTCTTAGGAGCATTTAATGTGATGTGATAGATATTAAATATGATTGGATGATACTCTCATGGTTACAAAATGTTTAAGGCCACACCCTAAACCAAGAAATCTCTAATCATTATCTAATATTGAGGTATGGACATTTAAGCACCAATCAACCATCGACATGGTAACCACTCTTAACTAACTTAAACCCTTCCTTTAAATACCTCTAAAGGCATCAACAATAAAGGTAGAAAAGAATCATTCCATTTCTCCCTTTGATTTCTACTTATCATAACCTTGTTTTTTTCGTTGCACCATATGATCGTTCGAGGTGTAGTGGTCATTTTGCACCTACCCGCCCTTACCCCCACCTTGACTACCTTTTGTCCATCCATTATAGTAGCAAGTCGACCTAGTAATTCCTTTAACAAATGTCTTCTTCATTAAGGCAATAAAGAGGACACAACAATATCTAATATCATTTAACCAATATTTTCACCTTAGATATATGTATCATTTAATTTTCATCATGGAGTCCAACAAGACTATGTATGCTAAAAATATTAGCATGTTTGATTGACTTATTAGCACGAGTTAGGATAAAAGAAGAGATAAAATATTATATCTTATGTTCGGTTAACAATGAGATATGATAAGTTATATTCAACTTCATTTTTTTGTATCCTCTTTAAATGAGATATAGTAATCCTAAGTTGAAATATGAAATATACATATTCCATGGATCATAAGTTTATTTCTTTCATCCATTTTTTTTTCATTTTTTAAAAGTAAAATATTTCGCAAAATAAAAAAAATGACTAAAAAAATTAAAATTTTAGTTTGGACAAAAAGAATTTTAAAAATACAAGTAGAATACTACCGAAATAATACTAATATATAGTATTATTAATATCTTTTACTTATAATTTTTAAATATTTTAATCATAAATATTATTAACAAAGAAATAAAATGTACTTAATAAATTATAAACTCTAGAAAGATTTCCAAATGATACCAAACATGTTAGAAATTTCATATATTTTTTTCAAAGTAGCAAAGATTGTTATGAAAAACATTTTTTATTTTGAAAAACAATTAAAACATTGAAATTTCGTTCTGTTGTTTAATCCTTTTATAAACCAAATAAGCGACCGGTCTAATATATCTCATCAAATATAATATCCCATGGCATCATCTGCATTGAATATAATATCAAGAATATAATATTACTTGTAAATAATCTTCTAAGATATCGTAAATCCTATCATATCAAGTTAGACAATGTTTAAGACATAGTCTCTTGCTTTGTTCCAAATTTCCAATGAAGCATGTAGGCTTGGCCATAGGGTTTCTTTTCTTTCTTTGTTGAGAAGCTCCTCATTGTCAAGTCCTGATCAATCCCTCATTTTGCCAAGACTCCAAGACTTGTTAAGAAAGAAAACAGAGCTCAGAAGAAATTAACTCAAAATCTCACATCACATTGTTGATAATATCAAGTGTTTTTTTTTATTTTTTTCATTGAAATGATGAATTTCAAATGTTTACAACACCCATCAATGTGTGGGGGAGAAGTTCATGATTGACAAAGAAAAATAATGAGACTTTGATGGAAGGTAATGACTGAAACCAATCTGCTTCTTCAGCTGTAACAAGGGAACATATCCAAAGAAGATGAATTCAACCAACCTAAGCTTCCCAACCCCTTAGCGTTGTGGCACAAGCAACTCGATTCACTGCCAATGTGAAGGCTCCCATTCGAAGACTGCAGTTGTGCGATTGACACATTGCCTTAATGTTATGAAAAGCTTTGGTCATGTACTTCTGAAGCTCATTATTCACCTTCTCTTCTTCCCACATAAAACCTTGAATATTCTGCCAACATACAACCATTAATCCTAAGATGTTACTACTACTTTTCCTATCAATTATCTATGTTTCAAACGATATAATTCATTGTAAAATCCATCATATATAAGAAATATAGAGGGAATTACCTGAACCCACTCAAAATAGCTCACGGTCACACCTCCAGCATTAGCATAGATGTCGGGAAGGATTACAACTCCCTTCTTGGATAGAATCTGCAGAGACAATATATCATCAATGCCAACTTCTTTCCTCTATGGCATTTAAGTATGCACCATAAACACTATGTTACCTCATCAGCTTCTGGATCAGTAGGATGATTTGCTGCTTCTATTATGAACTTTGCCTTAACATCCGCAGCATTTTCTCTTCAGAGGGGAAAAAAACATGAATGAGGTTAGATGAAATCATCTGGATGAGTTAGGTTAAAGGAAGTAAAATCATGCCCTTTTCCACTTTTTACCATCAAAAGATTTGTGTGGTTTCTAACCTGAAAAACGATTGGATATTCACTTAATAACTAAATACAGCACAAGCACATTTCATGAAACTTCTGCCCACAATAAAAGGGTAACAGAACACATGTAACATCTTTACCTAAACATTGGCAATTCATCGTATGGCAATTTGATACAATTGCAGCATTCTGATTTGATCTTTCAGATTCAACATAGTATCTCAAACAGAGTTGCATCATGTTTCTTCATGGTATTGAGATGTGTCTACTTCATTTTATGTGTATGTTCATTGTTTTTATGATCTTAATGTATGGAAAAGACAAGTTTCTCAATTCAAAAAAGGCACATGTCAAAAGAAACCCAAAACAAAAAAGGCACCAAGTAAAGAAGAAATTGAAAGGCAAGGAGCAAGTTTATGAGGAAAACAAGGACTCAACTTGTTAAGAACTCCACCTAGAGCACATGGGATGAGAACATCACATTCATGTGTGAGCAGTTCATTCGGATCCATGTGATCTCCGCCACTGAAATTTGTTAGACAACCAGTCTCTTCTTTGTGCCTAAGCAAATCCACTATATCAAGCCCATTTTGGTTCTTAACAGCTCCAGTGACGTCGCTCACCGCTATGATTTTACCACCTCTCTCACCGATGAGTCTTGCTACCCAAGATCCAACATTGCCAAAACCCTGAAAAGTTTTATTATTTTCCATTTCAATAACCCAACTTTCTAAGCATCAAGAACAGAAATAGAAAGGATTTAATCCAATATTTTACCTGAATAACAAATGTCAAACCCTTGATTGACTTCCCATGTTGCGCAAGTAAAGCTTCAGTTGCGAAAACAACACCTCGACCAGTTGCAGCCTCCCTACCGAGGGATCCACCAAGAGCCTAAAAGCCCAAATGTAAATGAGGCCAAAGAACAAGAAACAACAGTTACAAATTTGTTTCTCGACTTCAAAGGTTTACACAAATCTAAATCATAGATGCTCGGTTTTTTGTCGCAAATACTTACTATTGGCTTTCCAGTCACTACGGCCGGTGAGTGACCATGGAATTTTGAGTACTCGTCCAAAATCCATGCCATAGTCTGCCCATATTTATAAATATTTCAGCTTCATGAATGAGAGAATATTTCAAGAGTGTTACAGACAAAAGATAACCTGAGCATTAGTTCCCATGTCTGGTGCAGGTACATCAGTATGAGTTCCAATAAGATCATGAATCTTTTGAGTAAAGACACGAGTGAGACGTTCCAACTCGCTCATACTCAAGTCCTTTGGGGTGCACCCAATGCCACCCTTTGCCCCACCATAGGGAATGTCGACTACGGCGGTCTTCCATGTCATCAATTGAGCCAGGGCATTTACCTCATCAGGATCCACCTTTGAAAACAAATGAAGAAACGTTTCAGTAAAACTAAATGCACAACCAACATTTCGATATAGAAATCTTGAACCTGAGATTTCGAGATAGTGGTCTTTGTACAAGATACAATAAGGGCATGTTTGGATCCATCATGAAATGAAATCATTCCACTATGACTATTGCATTTGAACAACTCCCTTTCCATGGGACACCCAAAAACCACTTAGCCAAAACCCAAATCGACCGGAAATTCCAAGAACCTAAAAGCAAACTCCCTAAAGTCTGTTTGCTTGCCGAGAAAAGGGGCGAAAAGCCAAGAAAAAACAAACTACAATCGCACAATCCCACAATCCCGAATCTCATGTTCTGCTCCAAGAAGTTACGAAGTCAAGTAAGCCCCACAGCATACCTAGACTCTACTACCCTAACAAAAACAAAAAATTTCAAATCTCTCCTTTTCATTCCCAACTTTTCTCAGCAACCAAACAGGACAAAATCCGAAAGCAAACAAAAGAATCAGTGAATCACAAACCTCAGGGTGATATCTGATCCCTCCCTTCATGGGCCCACGAGCATTATCATGCTGCACACGGAACCCCACATACGTCGCCAGACTTCCATCATCCTTCGGAATCGTGCACTCCACCTAACAACACCACCACCAAAAGATCAAAATTCTGGAAAAAAATTCTCAGTAAACAAACACAACCCATGAAACCAAAAACAAGATTCCGGCTAAGGAAAATAAATAAACAAATAATTCCCGGGAATCAAACAGAACCCATGAACAAAAACCCCAGAATTCCAACCTTGATCTCTCTGAAAGGTATCAGAAGACTCTTCTCCAGCTTGGAGTCCAACCCAAGAATGCGGGAAGCACGGCGAAAATTGCGGTTAGTGGCTGCTAGAGCATTCATTGCCACAAAAGCAAAAACCAGAGATTGCTAGAAAAAGAAGCAGACCCAGAAAAGAAAAAATTGGAGAATTGAGGAGTAGAAAGAGAATAAAACAGAAATGTGAATGAACTGAATGATGGGTAGGTAGAGTATTTATAGATAGAAGTAGAGAGCAAGGGGAGGGACCGAGGGAGGAGGGCAGGTAAGGCGCCCAAGATGGCATGTTCAAGTTGTTACTTGTTACAATCCCCCCTTGATTATGCAGGGCTGGCTACACGTGTTTGATATTTCCTATGATTTTTATTTTTTTTAATATCGAAAATAGTGACTAAATTTTGATCCTTTTCCCATTTCAAAATTAATTTTTTAGTTTCTATATTTTTATTTAAATATTCCAATTGGACCTTTGGAGGCATGATTTCCTATATTTTTATTATTTTATATTTATGATTATGCTTGCTTCATCATTCAAAATGCTATAAATACGGAACTACCAAACAAATATACAAAAGATTATTAGTCGAGTTCTCCGAAGTGATAATTATGACACACTCCATTCAAATTAGATAATTTTATGATTGAGATAGATGAATTCTTATAGATTCATCTCCCGAAAGAATTGAACATGATAATTTTTTATCATTCTATTCGAATGAGAATTAAAAGGATATATAATTTTTTATTTAAATATTAATAAATATTATGGAATTTTATATCTTATTTTTATAAAATATTCAAAAATAAATCTTCCTTAAGTTCTATACCAAATTTAGAAAGGAAAAGAGTAACCCATGCACGATGAGGGCAAGAATATGATTTGAAGAAAATAGTAGGGGTAGTTTGGTCAATAAAGTGTAGTCAACGAATCTTAGTCAATAAAGGCTCCTATTTTCAGTGGCATTACAATGGCTCCACGTAGATGGGAAGATCAGGACCGTCAACAACTGGGGGAGTGTTCTCCTACGCTCGGGACTATTACGACAGAGTGCAGAGATCCAACAGTGAAAAACGAAGCGATGCCGTCACATCCACGTCTTTGGTCAGCCGATTTGTTAATATAGCCAATTATTTTGTTACACGTCAGCAATCGAAGGCTGTGAGATTCTGTATTTGGTAAGGCTAGCTCTAGCTCTTTCGAAGTGACGCGGCGATGCGAGTGGCTATCTTAGCCGAAAAAGCTCACGCGTTTTGCCGCATCTATCCTGATGACGTGGATATATTATTTTTAAAATGGCGGTGCTGTCCAAGTGGTTTCCTTTCTTTCTTTTACTTCTTCTGATAACCTTCCACGTTCATTGAATCACTTGATGAAAAGTTTTTGTTTAATTAAATAATTTAAATAATTTAACTTTTATTAAATTTTAGCAATACTTCTAGAAGTTTCTTCTTAAAAGTTTTACAGAAAATACAATAAAAACAAAAAAGCAAAACAAAAAAGACCAACTTGAAATTATTTCTTCTTCTTTTTTGTCAAAATTATTATTTTAAAATAATAATAATAATAATAATAATAATAATAATTTATAATAATATAAAAAAATATCCATTTAAAAATGTAAATTGATACATAAATATCAAATAGAGCTTCTAATTAGAAATTAAGAGTTCATTTAATAATTGTTTTAATAAATAATTTTGAAAAATAGTTTTTTAGAACCGTTTTTGAAAACTATTCTATAGTTTTTATATAACAAAAGCCTATTTGGAAATGTAAAATGTTTTTAATCTATTTTTAATATTTTTAAATATGTTTTAAAAATAATTTTTATATCGAAATGTTTTATTTTTAATTAATTTACATATTTATATAATTATTTATTAAAACAACCATTAGAAAATAAATGAAAACAACATAAAACACTTAAAAGATGCTTTTTAAAAACATTTTATTTTATGTTTTTAAAAATATAAAATAGAAAATAATTTTTGGTTGTCAGATGTGTTTTTTTTTTGTTTTTTGTTTTGAATGGTAAAAAACTATTTTTAAAAACAATTTCAAAATACCCTATTTTAAAAAAAAAAAACAAATAAAATCTTTATATTATTATTAGATGAAAAAAAATTTGAAAGAAATGAACAAAGGAGAATAATAATAATAATAATTTTCATGTAAATAATTAGTCAAACAAAAAATTATACAAATAACAATTTTCTTCTTGCAATTAAACTCCATCCAAAATTATTTTCTAAAATTCAAACTTAATCACCCAAAAATGGCACTAAATTTGAACCAAATTAAATTTCATAATTCATACATGACTCTCCTCCACTTACATTTATTAATTTAAACACATGGGTATTTTTTTAAAATTAAAAATTAGTATCCACTAACCATGACAACACACAAATACATCACCATGATATGTCAACACATGCCTAACATTCTTATCTCAAAAAAAAAAAAGAAAAAAAAAAAAGAAAAAAAAAGTAAGATAAGTTAAAAAAGATGTTTATAGACAACTCATGTTCTTTTTAGTAATATAATAATTCTTTTTAGTAATATAATAATTTAAAAGTTTTTTTTTTGTCACTTAGGTTATATTAAATGCACCACATGCCTCTTATGTTAAAAAATTTAGTTTGAGTGATGTGTAAGGGAAAAAGGAAAATTATCATTAGTTGATTATGCCAATATTTACCAATTATTTTATATAGATAATTATAGATATGGTAGTTGCCAATTTGGCTCTTTCGAGTGAATAAAAGACTAAAATTATGTTTGGTTCTAAAGAATTTGAGAAAAATAAAACGTAAAGAAAAGAAAAACAAAGGAAAATAAAAGTTGATTTAAAGTTAATAAAATTATAAATTATTTTTATATATTAGTTCAAATTTATTTAATTTATTTAATTTTTTTAATAAAAATGAAATGACTCAAAAATATAAGTTTTTAAATAAATTTAATTATATTTTATTTTTTTGTATTTTTTATAATAAAATTAAATATTATTAAAAAATATATGATATATATTATGAACCCAAATCTTGTGAATTTAGGTGGTGTTTGCTTTTTTAATTTAACGCGAAATATAAATTACCTTTATACTTTAAATGTTTGTTTTTAACTTCTCTTTTACTTATTAGTTATGCTTTAATTTTTTTATTAAACAGAAAAAATCGAACTATTTGATTTTTTGCTTAATACTAAACATAACTTTTTGACATAATCAAAATATAATTTCAACATGACTCTCATCTTATTAATACTTAGCACTTAAAAAAATAAAATAATAAAAAATCAAACAACTTAATTCTTAATACTATTGGATTGTACCTAAAGTTAAGTTAAATTAAGTTTTATTTAGATTTAAGTAAAAAAACAAATATACAAACAAACAAATACGACATTAACCATGTAAGATTTGGGGTTCAGATAACACACTCCTTGATGTGTAAATACAAACTTGTAAGCAAATAATTACAAATTGAGAAGCAAATATGGAAATGGTAGAAGTATTAATTTATTTTAAAATTTTATTAATGAATTTAAATTTTGGTCAACTTAAATGTGTATAGTATGTGTGGTCCATAATAGACAAAAACATGAGGTGGCAAAGAATGGCCACGTGAAACACCTACTCAACCTTCTTATCTTTGATTTAATTTTAGTGTTTTTATTTTTATTTTATATTTTTTTTAATGAAAAAAAAAATGTTTCATTTGTTTTTATAAAATCCCACATGTGAAGTATAGGACATTATGGGATAAAAGTAGTATTCAAATCAATGTCAAACATAAATTCTAAGGGCTTTTCAAGGTTTTGAAAATAGTAAAGTCTCGTGTTTTTCATGAAATTCAATTTTTTATTTAATTTAAATTTTTTAAATTTTTTAGAATATCAAAATTATCTTTATTTTTTAATTTTGAAAAGTTAATTAATTAAAAATGATGAAAAGATCCTAAATTTGTAAAACTAACATTTCCTATTTTTGAACTTAAAGAATAACTAATTTTTAAAATAAATACCTTTCAACATTTTCATTATTTATATGGATATTTTAAAAGAAAAAAAATTATTTTTATAAGAAAAAATGAGGGCATTTTTGTCCAAAATAAGTATTTTTTTGGGTAAAAAAAAGAAGAGAGAGATTAGATTTAGAATTTCATATTTATTTTCTCCCATTTAAAGTTATTTAATTATTTAATAAAATTAATTAATTTTTTTAAATAATTAAACCTAAATCAATTGACATATTAATTTAAATATTAAATTTATTTAATAAAATAATTTTTTTTTGAAATAATTAAAACTAAAACAATTGACAAGGGTTATTATTATTATTATTATTTAATTTATTATAATTTTTAAAAGAGCATATGGCATCATTCAAAAGTGGAGAATTCCAAAACTTAGACATGTGAAAAAGGGAAAAAGGAATAACTGGTGTGAACCACATATGAGGTGAGAATTCATGTTGGGAAATGTGTCTTCATCCATGGGTATAAATCAAAAGTCTTTATTCTTCTCATTTTTGGATGAATATCAACCCACCATCTTCTCACAACCCACACCAAACAAATCTTTTGTTTTTTCACTTTTTAAACAAATATCCCATAAATGCAACCATCTTCCTTATTAATAGAATCCTATTCTTTTCATCAACAAAAAGAACACCTTTTTCATAAGGCAAATAAATGTGTTACAGAAAAAGAATGAGTTTCGATACTTTGATACTTTTACATCACGTAAAGTATTTATAAAAAGAAAAAATAAATAAATTATTTTATTTAATATATATTAAAAAAGGAAGAAAATTAAATTTAATAAAAATTATTTTAGTAATTTTTCTAATTATTCATGAGAAATAAATTTTTAAATTGTAGAGAAAAATTCATGGCGTTTATCTATTTATTTTCTATTTTATTTTTTATATTTTATTTTATGAAAGAAAACAAAGTCAATCTAAAAAGGAGAGGGGTCAACTTTAAGCATTTAAGAGTTGTAGAATGTTGAATGGTGGGTGGCAAAAACCCCAACTTTATCTCCAAACCCCACATGGGACATGCCAACTTTTAATGATTTTCATTGCCAAGATATGAAGAAATCTATTCTATTGCTTTGAAGTTTGAACCAACATTTCTTATTTAGCTCAAGGGGTGGAATCTACAAGGAAAATATGGATTAAAAAGGAATTCTAGGTTGCAATGTAATTTAAAATGTAGCAAGGAGTGAATTTTTAATGGTCACAAAAGTAATCAAATTAAGTTATCTCCCAAATATAATTTATATAACCAAAGCATTGACAATTTCATTTATATAAAAAGTCATTAGACATTGGAATCAGGTATAAGAAAAAGTTTCATAAAAAGTTTCTACCCCGTCTTTTCTAAAATCTAACTTAAGCATTTGAGGGACATGTTCAAAAAAATCATCCAAATATACCTTATTACTGGGATTGACTTCAAGAAGTCAACTAGAGAAGGAGTCTATTTGTTGTGTACTTCATGTGACTCCTTAATTATTTTAAATGTCCGTATGATACAAATTAGGATCTTGATTTGAAACATAGATTGAAATACTGTTCTTAAAAACGATTCTCTTCTTTAAAACAAGTAATAGTTTCTTAAACCAAAAACGCATTAACAAACTTTTAATATAAAACAATTTTTTAAGAATTTATTCTCAAAACAAATTGTTTTTAAAAATAAATTTTGTGTAACAATTGAAAATATAAAAAAATATTTTCAAAATTCTTATACTACATATAAATACATAATACCTTCATAAAAAAAAATCAAAAAAATATTTATTCATGTTTGAATTTTCAAACCAAATCAATTAAGAAGCGTTTGTGTTGTTAAAAATTGTTTTTGAAAGCTATTGCAAACGAACTCCTTAGATTTTGGCAAAAAGTCACATCTACAAGAAATTTAACTAAAAGAGGGGGCATTTTACAACGTATTCAAGTGTATAAAAACGGGGGCAAATCTATAAATAGAAGGAATCATGCTGACAGCTCCCCGTGGTGGCCATGTGGCAGTCGCTTTCATTCCTCTCATTAGACCACGTGGCATTTACTACTACAACTTGTATTGATTATTTCCTAATAGTTGATAGCAAAATGCTAAGTTGCCATCGCACTACCTATAGAATAAATTCGGACTACCTCGAAAGATGGCATGAACGAATAACATGTACATACAAACAAATAAAATTAGGATATAAATAACAAGACTTGAAAATATGTAACACCACCACTACAACCACCCGATGTTGCTCTTTTGATAGATACTAAAAAACCCTAATTGATATACCTTTACAAGTCTATATTTGATAGCTTTTAAGAGCAAAGTAAATATCAATCATCTTGACCAAGGAAAACCTCATTTTTCAATCATTTAAGTCATGTTTGGTTCTTAAAATATACTTACGAAAGAAGAAACCTATTAAGGAAAATCGTTTTTTTTAGGTTGTCCTCTAAAAAAAAAATCAAATATAATTAAAACTATTTAAAAACTTACATATTTTTATATTATTTAATCTTTATATTGATAAATTAAAATAATTAAAATAACAAATAAAAATAATTTATCATTTTTCCTTTATATTTTCTTTTCCTTACATTTTCTTCAAATTTTTTTTGGAACCAAACATACCCTTAATAGAGGAAAAATGAAATTTACGGTACGTTTGATTACAAAGAAAGTACCAAAAAAAAGAAAAAAAAATACAAAATATATGCATAAAAAATTAAAATAAATAAAATAAATTTAAAAATACATATAAAAATGCTTTATTAACTTCAACTGTATTATTTATTTTTATTTTTATTTTATTTTCTCTCTTTTTACTTCCTTCGCATTTTTCATCAAAATTTTCAGTAACCAAACATAGGCTGAATCACTGAATTTATAGTGTGACCAGACTATTTCATAACGTGACAAGTTAACATGCCAGGAACACCATTCGACAGGAAGCACTAATTCCCAAAAGAATTTTAGAGAAAACCTCTGACCAATTGATAGAAATTGAAGAATGGTAGGTTACAACAATACTAATTATTATCTTCAATGTCATAATGGACCAAACTAAACGGTGTTTGTTTTTTGACTGAATATAAAAAGTTAAAATATTTGACTTTTTCTATTCAACTAAAAGTAACATGTTGACATGGTCCAACATAACTAAAGTGAATTTATTATCAAAACCAAATATTTTCGCTTTTTCTATTCAGCCAAAAAACAAACACCACCAAGTCTTAAAAGCCAAAAACTAGGGGGTACACGAAATAAGAGACTAGAGACTAGACACACACATAGTAATTCAAAACCAATAAGATGAACAACCCATGCTTGCTCAGACAAGTGAACTTTCAGAGGCATGAATGACTGAACCAAGATGACCCCACAAGGCAGTTGGTTATGGGGCACAGTTTCAATGTGCCCTCAAATCACATCCTAAATTCAAACCAAATTCATTCATCAAACCTAAAGATGCAGATGATAGTGTTGGCATATATTTTTGTTATTATTATATTAAGTGATTTATAGAGAAAAAAAATATCAAAATTTTCCCACATGCAGCTCCAGACCTCTGTTTCTATTGGCAAACAAGAATGTTTATTAATAAAGCAAGCCAGCGCCAAACAGGCAGGCAAAACTGAAGAGGGGCAACAAAAAGCAACCTCCCTCTCCTTACTTCAAGCTCAAGACTTCTTGCTGTTTATAGAACTATGTTCAAAGTTGATATAACTTCCATAAAATAATCATAATTGCATCCTCAATCTTCTCCATATCAATAGCACAATTTGTAACCAGAAATGTTTAAGATCACAAGATCTACCGGGCTCATTCAGCGGTGAAAAAGATGTTTAGAACTGAAATAGCTGGTAATGGATGATAATATGAAAAGAAAACTAAAAAATTAATCTATGTCAGTCTGGTTTTAGAGAAAGCAGAAATCTCCCCGCCAATATTTGTTACTTGAAATTAACAATTAGACATGATATGTACCACTGATTCTTCAGGTCCTACTAGATAACGCTAGCCTGCCGTTGCATGACATGAAGTAGCCCTGATATGGCAAGTAGACCTGCAAAATGAGCTCAGTGGTTGAATATTCAATACGGTAACATTTAAAGTGCATTGTACCAATCTTCTAAGAAAGAGAAGTGCATCATTCCTGACTTAGAAAAGACATGCTTCGGTTCTGATCAACAATAAGTTAGAGGATTCAAATACTTGCAGCCACCGACTAATGCATGTGATGCCCTCAAAGACTCTTATCAGAACCAAAGGTGGAATAAAACTGTAGTATTCAAGCATCAAGTTCGGGAAAAATCATAGTGATGGTTTGTCTGTCAAAACTACTTGTTGTTTTGAGTAGTGACAACTAAAAGCAGGTTTCAATGAGCAACAGATGCCGCCAGCTAACCAGGACCATCCCTCTTAACTAATTCTTGATCTAATAGGGCACATGGACAGCACCAAAACATGATAGAACCTATAACCAAACATATGGAGCTATAACCAGTGAAATAAAGCCAGTGATAGGACCTATAACCAAACATATGAAATTGTTAAAAAGAAAATTAGCACATCATTGTACTAATGTGATTTTCGAACAAACATAGGAACTGCTCAGACATGAGGTGTCGGACTTGTCCAAGTGAAGAAATAACACAACTACAAAGCTTGTTATGCTGGTAGTTTTTGCCAACCACATATTTTTCTGTGTATTAACTTCAAATCAAGGAGCTAAAAATGTGCATATTGTGTGCTCTCTCTACCGAAATTCAGGGTCATCTTTTTCAACATAAAGGATCCATATACATATTCCATAATTAATATAAAAAAAATAATATCAGATAAAGTAAACCAAGAATGTTAGTACATCAAATATAGACAAGAAAAAACAAAAGTAATCGTTCATTGCATGCAATTATAAGTTTTCATCCCAAAAATTCTTCTATTAAAATAACAGAAGAAGAAGAAAACAGAAAGTTGCTAACATCAGAATAATAACTTAAATGCCAGAATACCCATTTTTGTTAAGCCATTTTGTTCTCTAATGAGGACAAAAAAAATTATTTTATTCTCTTCATTTTTGAAATGGAAGCTAAAATTTCAAAATTTATGAACATGGAATTAATTCCCACCCCTACTTCAACATCATAAACCAAAGAGTCGTAGAAAGTAGTAATCACCTCACTAAGCATTCATCTGTCACCTTTTCTTTAAATGATAAATGATGTTAACCTTCTTTCCTGCAACAAAAAAAGTATATATTCATCAGAATACTTGTCTTGCTGGGTTTTTTTTGTAATAACTGTAGATTTATGTAAAAGATAGATCTTGTACTTTCTCTTTCTTCGATCAATGGCACTATTCCTCATATCATTCTTTGAAAGAGAAGATCCAGCAGGGATTCCATACTGCATAGGAGACAGGGCTGGAGAACCAGCGGAAGTAACAGCAATTGTTGTAGGTGGTGCAGATTGTGGAGGTGGACCAGGGGCTGGAGTTCCAGCAAGAGGTTCAGGAAGGGGCTTTGGAAGAATGTGCTTCAACCGGTTATTCCTGTAGTTCTTCCAATAAAAAAATTGCTGCCTATGTGCCAATTCCTAACAGCTCCAAGTAATACAAAAAAACCTTCAGAAACCACCTAATTATAGGCATATAGAAGATTGTTGGAAACATTACACAAGATGACATGTTTTCTATAACCATGAGGAAGTTTAAAATTTATTTAGTCCAGTTAATTGCCTTTCTGTAGACTTATAATTCCAAAAAGAAAGGATTGATAACTGTCCATGTATGGTATGGTATATCATGGCCAAGATAATCAAGTCTTCATGGGCATAACCAGTCAATAAGTTCAATGCCACATGGACCAAATCATGTGTCAAATGGATGGCTACAACTCTTGTGGCTGAGCTAGAACTTGTTTTACCATTGTTCTCATTTATATATACAATCTTAAAGACCAGAAAATAACAAGTCATTTGTCATTTATTAATTTTGTTGATTGGTTGAGTTCTTGCTAAGGGTGGGAATTCTTTTTTTGTGTTCTCTTTTTTTTGGATGTGCCTTTGATGCATATTGTATACATCTTGTGTACTTTGGTCCACTATTTCTTTATTGCTCATTTATAAAATTTTATTATTTACCTATCAAAAACCAATTCAATTCAGTCGTCATTTGCTCAAATCCTTCTCTCAATGTCAAAAGAAAAAAACAAACACATGTATATATATATATTTTTCTTTTGGGGGGTTAAGAAGGAAGATAAAAGATTAAAATGGGGGGGGGGGGGGGGGGGGGGGGGGGGGGGGGGGGGGGGGGGGGGGGGGGGGGGGGGGGGGGGGGGGGGGGGGGGGGGGGGGGGGGGGGGGGGGAGGGGGGGGGGGGGGGGGGGGGGGGGGGGGGGGGGGGGGGGGGCGGGGGGAAGGGAAACCAAACAATAGAACACTTAAAAGATATGATCTCCTAAGAACTCCTCCAGATTAGACTACTTTCTTAGCTAGAACCCTGTTTCCTGAATCCATTGCACTTATCATATATTAAATCAGTAGTACTTTCAAATCACATGCTTTGGCTAAAGTTACATCAGCAGTATGATCTGGAAGTGTGAACAGGAAAAAAAAAAGACCCAGAGGGTCCTTTTCAAATTTCCTAGGAAGATAACTAATTTCCATGTGGGAGTAACAAAAATTCGAGGTACAGAAAAGGCTTGCATGATGCAGAATTATTCTCTCTAGATATTAACCAAGAAAACAGAACACTTTGCCAAAAAAGAAAATTAATTTCTTTTTAAGCGTCTTGAGTTAAAAGGACATAAGACACAAAATTAAAAAAAGCCACACAATATAAAAGAGATATAGGGCTTGTTTGGGAATGTTTTCAAAAATAGTTCTTAAGAAACAGTTTTTGAGAATAGTTTTCAAAAACAATTCTCTAATATTTTTTATAACAAAAGTCTGTTTAAAAAATTAGAATGTTCTCAACCTTTTTATGTGTTTACAAAAAATAAATTTATCTGAAGTGCTTTATTTTCAACCATTTTTCATATTTGTACAATTAATTTTTGAAATAGTCCTTAGAAAATAAGTGACAACAACTAAAAATAATTAAAATATGTTTTACATACCATTTTTAGAACAAATTCTCAAAAAACTGCTTTTTGTCAAAATATTATCAAACGTGTTTAGTTTGAAAAAACAGTTCCCAAACTAGCTCATAATCTCCAAAGAATTCATGATGGGTGAAGGCTACTTTTTCCTTAAGGAAATCCGCTTCCTGATTTCCTCCCCCACCAATCAACCCTGCTCTTGCACCCAATCCTCCCAGCAAAATTCCTAACATCCCTCATAAGATATGCATAACGCTGAGAGCCAAACCCACCTCCTCCCCTCCACCACCCACTCTCCTTTCTTCACCCAATATATGGCCACAAGGGCACATCTTACAGGCACAAAAACCCATATCTCTGGTTTTCACAAAGGACACCTAAAAATAAATGAGTATATGCCACTTCTAACTCAATAGCGTTTTTCTTTTGTTTTTTGCTTAGAAAAAAAAAAATCAGAAAATCAGTAATGAAACAGCACCCAGGAAAATTGAATCAACATCGACAATCAAGATATTTTCTCATCCTTTTTCCCTGTAAATACAAGATAGGCTAGAAACAAACCTTGCTTCCAGGATGAGCCATTGCATTGCGGAAGTTTGCATTCTGAAGAAGTTCAAGAAAAAAAAGGCAATGTGGATACCTGGAATCATTCCACACCATGAGAATACAAATTCTTGAAAATGAAAAATAAAAAATAAAGCACAGAAAGGTTACACGCTTTGGTAAGAAGAGAAGGTAGGAGAACAATGATTCCTAGGCTGCTATGACCTTAACATGGGCATAACATTATTAGATGAGCATGACTCTAAGAGAGTTGCTTACATTATGAATTTTATGTACTCTGGTTGTTGCCAATATTGAAGGTATTTCAAGTAGCCAATGAAAGCTTCATCTTCAAAATAGCGATTTTGAGCCAAATCTGAGTAAAAAATCTAATAAGCAATCATCAGGGAAGAAACAGAGACTAAACAATTAATGACACCAAAGAAGTGAATTCAACACTAAATTTTTTTTGCACTAGAAGTTACCTTTTACGATTTGGATTCATGCTAAAGTGACTTAAAGTGGAAAATAATATAGATTACTAATATGAGTTTGTGCATGCACAGAATTTCAAGATATTTTACCATGTAAGTAGACCTCGTTGCAGATCCTCAAAGCCCATTACAAATGTGCCACAAATCTAATTACTTGCCTAATGGCCCATATACATAAAATATATTTGACCAACAAAAGACCACAGTTTTTAAGGTAAGGCAAGGAAAGTTAAGAAAAATGCTAAAAATTACACAAAAATGGACACCCTTGTCGAGCTATTTTAAGCATCTTCCTTTTCTTCTTTATTCTTTCCTTCACAGAAAGGAAAATGCTGTAAAGAAGCATTATAATTCATAATTCTGTAATGGCAAACAATAAAGGAACACATCAATGCCACAATAAAGTAAAACTACAATGATTTGCAAGGAAAAACATACAGTGAATGTAGGTGGGATTGGCAAGACATTGGACAAATTCCAACTCAAGGAGAAACCGTTGTCGGCCATCATCTGGATCCTTGTACACATTTTTTGGCCTGATACACATATTAGATTCTTAGATTCTAGAAAGACCATTATATGAAGGAGGAAAACTAAACAAATTATATAATCAAGAGAACTCCCCATCAACTAACTTCCTCAAAGGCCTTTTTCAGATTTTGAGAAGATGTAGAACAATAGGAAATGAAAAGGAAAAATCAGATCATAATTTTTTCTTTTATACTATTACTCAGATGATAAAAAATTGCACCAAACATTGATTAACACAATTATTTGGCTTAACTTTACAACCCCACAAGTATTATAGTTTTTTGATTTGAAAAGTTCAATGAGGCATCAGATTTTTGGCATATTGATCAAGGTTTGAAACATTTGATACAGAAGAAGCAACATTACGATTCAAGTCATTAAGACAACTACCTGGAGCAAAGCCAGAGCCACCTCAAAAATTATGAAGAAAGAAGGGTACTTGCCTCCTAATTGACCTCAAAACATATTAAAAAGGGCTACTTCTCCTAAGTGAGCTCAAAACATTTATTTTATTTTTAAAAAGGCTACTTGTCTTGTAATTGCTTGTTACAAAGGGACTACCTAGAGGAGAGTCCAAGCCATTTAAGAAAATGGAGAACAAGGGCTACTCACAGCAAAAGAGAGAGCTTCCTTTGAGAGGACTACAAAGGAGAGGGGCCTCCTATAGCAAAGTGAAAGCCATCTCAAAAAATTGAGAAAGGCTTCTTCCCCATGTAAGAGTTGTTGCAGAGAAGGTTTACATGGAAATGCCTACTCCAAGCAGAGAGAGGATGACCCAATGCAAAAAAAATTAGAGAAAAGGGCCACCTAGTAAAAGATTGCTTAAAACAGAGAAAAGCTTTAGTGCCGGGCTGCCAAGGAAAGGGCTACTTAGAGCAGATTGAGAGCCATAGTTAAAAGAGTGGTGCCACATTTATCGGAACAAAGATACGAAGTATACACCTGATTACAAAAATTTTCATCCTATGTCATTGAGTTTAGGAACCAATAACTTTCATAGAGAAGAAAAAGCCACTAATAATGAATGGGTTTGAATTCATCCAACGACCCCGAAACCCCAAAAGGGCCTGATTTTGAACTATTGAATCATTCCTAGGGTTTTTGACACATAAATCAAGATTGGTGAAACTCAATTCAGTTCATCCTTTTCTGTTCATTTTTTTTCCTCTCATAACATAATAACAATGACATAACAAAACCAGACTCAAAAAAATTCTCTTTCTTTTCCTTTTCCACCATTCTCAGCAACCAAACAGAGGGAAAACAACGTAAAAACACTCACGAGGTGGGAGTGTCAGCCGCACTATCACTCTCTTTCCCAGAATCCATGAATCCTCCTCGCTCCACTGAGCAAAACAAATCAATTACACACAACGTAAGGGTCGGGTCATGGAAATGCAAAAATTGCAAGAGAATCACATTAATTACCTGAAATAGACCCGAAATCTTCAGAAAGAAGTTCTCTCTCTCTCTCTCTCTCTCTCTCTCTCTTTCTTCTTCTTTCCTCCTCAAAGAAAAACCCTAGAGCTCTTATGCGCTTGTTTCGATTCTCAATCCATTGGTATACCAAAAAATTTGATGTTTCGGGAAAAGAAGATTCAAATCATCGGTGCGGCTACAGTCTCCGACGGCGAATGGTGGTTTTGTTCGCGGTCGCCGTAGCTCAACCGCAGTCAGCTAAAGCATTGGTAGGAGCATCCGTTTTAATATATATGTATAATTTATTGTTTGCGCTCCCAGATATATTAAAAATAATTTTTTTATTAAAATTAATAAATGAAATAAACCTTACCTTTTAATATTTAATTATTAATTCATTTTTGACATAAATACCTTTCAAATATTTACATATATAATTTTTTTAAAAAGATTAATTTTACAAGAAAAAATAGGACACTCTTGTCAAAATAAAATAAAAAAATAAAAAAAATTAGATTTTTAAAATTAAATTTTCCATTACCTTTTTAATTAAATAACCATTTTTATTTTCAATTATTCATTATACTTAGATAATTATTTTTTTAAAATTTTAAAAAAATTGTAAATAATTTTTATCTTTAATTATTCTTCATAATTAATTTTTAAAAAATTCAAAAAATAAAAATGAAAATAATTTAAATATAATTTTTATAAAATACCTTATTTTCATAACAAGTCCTCAAAAGTATCAAATATACTTTTAGCTTTGAAAAACAACTCTCGAACAGATTTTGATTTATTCTCATAAAAAAAAATTGGATTTAAAAAAATATTTTAACAAATTAAGATATTAAAAATATTTTATTATCTTAAATTTTAAAAATAAAAGATAAGTTTACATCTTTTTTTCATACATGGTAATTATATTTTATATTTGTAAAAAAATGTACCCAAACAAAAACAAATTTATGAATTAATTACTAAAATATTTTCCACAATTATTCTAGCCCATTTCCCCACCACAAATTTATATTCATAAGAAAAAGAAAGAAAGAAAAAATCCGTAAAAAAAATAATTAATTCATATAATATATTATTAAAAAAGACAAAATACAATTAAAATTAATAAAAAAATTATGCATTTTTAAATCATTTAATCTTAATATAAAAATAAATAAATAATAAATTAAATTAAAAGAAGAAACAATTTATTAATTTTATTTTATTTTTCTATTTTTTTCATCCTTTTATTTCTCTATTTTCTTTAATTTACAATTTTTCTCAAATTTCCAACAACCAAGTTAAAGAAAAGCAATGAAAAAAAAAACTTGGCACTAAAAGGGAACAGCTTTAGGGCTTTTATAATGCTTGACTCCAGAATCTAAGCATAGAGACTTCAAAATTACCAATCTAAAACTACAGGAGACGAACAACAAATACTTCAAGTCATTCCAGCTAGAAGTCTAAAACAAAGGGCTCCTCCAAAGTTAAAAAAGCATGCAATTAAATAGCATAAATTCATCACTCCTGCTACCAACAAATTCTGAGAAAAATCGTGAAGGCCTTCGGCATTAAAATGATGATACAAGCTCATTCCTCCCCCTACCCTCTCTCCAGATTGCAGGGGATATTGGTGTCAACGTTACAAGCCAATACAGCCATTGATTGCTCCACACTAGAGGCCATACCCATTTCCTTTCCCCTACTGCCATATCAGTATGGCCTGTACCGCATGGGGCGCCTGAACCTTGGAACCCTTCTGCACAACACCAAAATAAATAAGCCAATTACTTTTTAATTAGTAACAGGATTGGTTAATACAAACTATGGCTAAGCTGGATGTTTCGTAACCATGCAGGCAAACTCTTAATTGCAACTCCACTAGTTTTGTAACCTTGGGTTCTAGTTGTGGAGAGATTTCGAATAAAATTAAGGATATATAGGGTATATTATAGGCATACTCAGGAGACAATGTGAGGATAGGCATTTTCACTGGCTTAATCACACATAAGCTTCCAAAGATACTAGAAGTTAAAAAAAAAAAAATCTTTAGATATTAAAGTACATTCATTGCTAATATTACAAGTCATTTGAATTGTTTTCATGTAAGTTGCCAGCAAGATCTCTCTCCCTCTGTTTTTTCATGTAAAATGTGTCATGATGTATGCATTATTATCTTGTGTTATGCTGATACTGTGGCTATGTTACCAGCAGAAAAACTAGTCCATTTCCATCAGCAAAGAGTTCTAGGAAATGAAAAGAAAGCTTGGAATCTTAAAACAGCCTCTCACACCCCTAATTATTATAAGAGATTCCGACCCTTACCCATAACCATATGGAGGATAGAAAGGAGGCCCAGGCATGAAGGGCCTTCGTCCACGAAATCCAAAAGGATTGGGTCGCCTTCCTCGATACTGTTTCATTCCAGGAATGTTAGTTCTCTTAGCAGATACCTGCAGTTCAACCAGAACCCACCACCATAGTCAATTAAATGAAGTTAAAAAATAACTACTTTTTAGACAATTTATATTCAAGGACCTTCAACTGGCGACCATGCAATTCTGATTCATTTAAAAGAAGGGCATTCTGAACAGCATCTATCTCAACAAACTCCACATAAGCAAATCCTTTTGGTTGACCAAACTTGTCGGTCAAAATTGTCACTCTGTTCACTGTACCACAGGATTGAAAATGCTGCTGCACTTCTTCAGGAGTACATGCATAGTCTACCTGTTAAGTCAACACCATAAAGAGAAACATAATTACTCACACTATCAACATTTCCCAGGTGGAAGAAGGAACAGATGGAGAAATATATATATATATATATATATATATATATATATATATAGAGAGAGAGAGAGAGAGAGAGAGAGAGAGAGAGAGAGAAATAAAGCCTATAAAACAAAGACAGACAGAAGAAAAGGAAGACGAAGGACAACAGAGAATCCATATTGATCAAAGCAAAAACAAAAGAATTTTTGTTAATACAATACTAGGATCCTCTACTACAAATAGCAGTACACCGTTGATCATATGATAAAACACAGTAATCCAATCACTTTAGTTATTGAGGATGATCCATATGAACCATGATGAGCCATATGTTTCCATATTCTAGATATTAGAGATATTAGATGAAAGTCAACCAATATTATTTGATCAACTCCTAACAACCCCAAAATTCATTGGAATAAAGTTGTATTATAGTTTCCAACTTCTCCAAAATGTAAATTTTACAGTGGAACTACTACAACCTCTTTGTGTTTCTTTCCCCACTTTATTTGCTTTAGCTATCTTCAAGGATGCTTGGGTCAAAGATGTGTGGAGTTCCACTAAGGGAGGGGGAATTGGAGCCCGCACCTCTCTAGACCTTTCAATGATTGGGATGTGGATGAGGTGTACATGTTTTTTCTAAGCCTTATGGGAAGAGAGTTTAACAGGATTTGGAAAAGATAGGGTGCTTTGGAGAGAGACTAAATGTGGGTAGTTTTCCATTAACTCTCTCTACAAAGCATTAGTTTTAGGCCCTCCAGTCTCTTTTGCTTCGACTATCATTTGGAAAGCTTGCGTGCAGCCTAAAGTGAGTTTTTTTTGGGTGGGAAACAACGTGGGGAGAAGCTCTTATTGTGGACCAACTTTAGAAGAGAGGATGGCCTTTAGCGAATAGATGCTACCTTTGCCAAATGCATGAAGAATCAATAGATCACATTCTTTTCTATCGCGCCAAGGCAAGGACTCTTTGGACGATGTTTTTTTCTCTTTTTGGGGTGCAGTGGGTGCTGCCAGCCATAGTTAAGGCGACGCTTTTGGGCTAGGACCGGTCTTTTGTGGGAAAAAAGAGAAAGGAAGTTTGGAGAGCAGGCCCATTGTGTATTTTTTGGACGATTTGGAAGGCAAGGAACAAAATTGCGTTAGAGGAAGAAGTGTTGTCAATCCAAAGATTTAAGAGTTCTTTTGTTTATTTCCTTTGGTTGGCAACGAAATTGTTCATAAAAGATGGTCCTTCGACTTTAGTTGATTTTATTGATTGGGTGGGAACCTGTTGAGGGTGGTGTTCCTTTTGCACCTCCGTTCTTAGCAACTGGGTTGTTCCAGCTGGGGAGCGGGGGGTGTTTCTTCTATGTATACTTTAAGCTGCTGTTTTTGGCGGCTTTTTCAATTCAGTTTTTCTCTTTTACTTATAAAATAATAACAATAATAATAATAATTCATGAGAGGCCTAGGATCAAAGCTAAGAGGGACCAATTGGCAAGACAAACTAGGACTATAGGTTGTGAGAGGTGCGAGTGGCCAATGAAGTATAGAGGTTTATCCCTCAAGGCAACCTTAGAGCCCATGAGTTTCAAGATCCAACCAACAAGGTGTCTAAGCATCATTATGATTAGAAAAAGTCCTATCTCTTTGTAGCGATAGGTTTAACTGGATTTTATCTTCCCTTACACACAAGCTCACTTATGGATTGAGAGGTTTCAATGGGATTTCTTGGTCCAGTCTAGGGGAACTTAACAAGGACAACTTGGGTAAGCAACACATTTTTTGATAGGTAATAAAAGGGCTTGCATTAGAAACGCCTAAAAGCGGCGAAAACAATACACATGAAGGATACAAACAACGTCTAAAAAAGCTAGGTAGTAAGGAGACAAGAAAAGGCATTACCCTTACTTGACAAACAACCAATCTATAAAATCAATTATAGACAAAGTGTGATCCTCTATATACATCCTAGCCCAATTCACAAAAGCATTCATGAAAAAAGATTTGATTGCTTGGTTGGACTACTTGATGTCATTGAAGGCTCTTCCATTCCTTTCCTTCCATAAAGTCCACATCGAACATAAGGGGGCAGCCCTCCACACTTTCTCCCTTTTTTTACCTACAAAAGAACCATGCCAACCTAACTAAGGAATGTATAACCCACCCATTGCACATCCAAAAGGGAGTAGATCAAGTTCCACAACAATCTAGCCTTGCCACAAAAGAGGAGTTGATGGTCAAAGGTTTCCTCCTCTTCTTTTCACAAGTCGTACCTATTTAGAATATTTCATTCCCTCCTTTTCAGCTAGTTGAGAGTCAAAATTCTGCTCTAAGACACTTCCCAAGCAAAAAAACTCACCCTCACGGGAGCCTAAGACCTCCAAATAATACTCCATGGAAAAGGATCTCTAGAAGCCCTCGTGTAGGAGCAACAAAGGAATTTAACTAAAAAATTGTCATCCTTACTCTCTCCAGCTCAAAATGTCCTCCACTTCTCTACTCACAACCAAGGGTTGTAGTTTTTGAAACAAAGACTCCACTTCTCCAATCTCCCAATCATTAAGATGTCTTGAAAAGCGAGGGCTCCAACTACCCAAATCCTTACCCACCTCCCATGCTTCTGACACCCACCTGTCTTCATTTATTGCCAAAGAAATAAGTTAGGGAAAACGTCTTTCAAGGTTTGGTCCTCACACTATAACTCTTTCCTAAACTTAACCCTTCTCCCATTCCCTACTATAAAATGGGATCTACATCTTATGCCCTTCCATTCATTTCTGATGGCTTTCCACACCCCCACACCATAGCCTCCTCTCACTCCTCTCAAACACCACCCCCCTTCCTCTACTCCAAACTCAGGTAAGCAGCACATTGTTTGTCAACCCAAAGAGGGATGAATGTTCTGTCTAGAATGACACTGTTGAATGGTAAATGTGACTATAAAGGTTTCCCATAGAGCACAACTCCCTAATGACACTCGATATAAGGGGATGGTTGGGACACTAATCTCATGGGTAGAGGAAACTGATAATGTCCTTGGAAAGCAATAGAATTGTATCTTCATTGTTGGATTCATTACTAAAGATGCATCTAAAATTCGCTTTTGGTAAATCTATGTTGAGGAAATAGACCATCCACTTCCATGTTCTCTCGCATTTCCGCTTTGGATTTCATCTTCTTTAGGAACTTTAACGACTGTGAATCTCATGGGCTTAGTTCCTTATTCTTTTGGATACTGTCTCAGGTGTATGCTCCCATTTGAAAGATATTGAATCTCTGGCTAAAGTAGTTTATTCTCTTCTAAACCCCTTTTTGGTTGAAAAGGGGCATTCCAGACATTTAATCATGACAGATCCAGCAATGAGATAGCACCACATATAGGTGCATTGTGACATATATTATTTGCTTTGGCTGCAGAGACTATCTCCTTGAGGGGTCCCAGCCATGCAGCAAGCGCTAGGGACAATAATCTCATTCCAAGGTAACTGCTTTTTAGGTGATTAGTCCAAGAATAATTCTAGGATTCTTCAATGCAAACAGTCTTCTAGTAATGAAATATGGCGGAGGGTTGCATTTTTGGTTTATTTTGGTCGTCAGTGACTGAGGAGTTTGAGAGCATACTTCCAAGCATAATTTTGAGTAGTGAACTTGGGAAGGTCTGTAAACAACATGTACATTCTTTAAACTAATGGTATCTTGAGGACAGTAGAAAATTTTTACCTTCTTTTATTTCCTATAAAAAAAAATGAGTACACTAGCAAAAGTTCAATTTAAGACCCACTTTACATGAACCCTAGCTTCTCTCTTTTCTCTCTCAGCTCTTTGTTAAAGGCTCTTAGCTTTTGCTCTTACACACACAACAGTAACAGTACTGCCATCCCAACTCCCATCTGAACAATTGATTCAAGTTTCTTGTATTCAGCTTTTGAGGGGAAAAAAAAAAAATTATTATTATTTTCTTCTTTTTTGAGAAAAGGTTTTATGACATTCTTCTTTTTTATTTTCTAAATGGTTGGCAAGAAAATTTAGAAAGAAAACAAATTACGCATTCCTCATTCCCTAGAATCATAGTTTAGGAACTAAGAAGAACTTCATCATTCTTATTTTTAACTCATTTTCAGTTGTGAATAAGTTTATTATATATTTCTCTAAAATATGAGCCCTTTGCTTGGGTGTATTCCTTGCACCAATGTCCTAGGAGACCTATGGGCCCTACTTTGGGGCTTTGAAAAAACATTTTGTTGGAGTGCAACAAAGCTGTTCTTACAAGGAGGACAGCTGAAGCGACTTGCAGCGTTAGGTGAGAGTCTCATAGGGACCCCAAGGACCCTAAATACTCTTCCCCCCCAACCCCCAATGAACCAAGTAAGATGTGGACAGAATCAGATTTTACAAGAATTTCTCATGAAGTTTCCATTTTTCAATGGTATTTATTTTTTAAAAGTTCATATGCACACTACATCAAGTGTACTCAAATTTTATGAAGTCCTCTTTGTTGGAAATTATTAAGAAATTTATTTTTAGTTTTAGAGTTTTTGAGGCAAGAAATCAAGCACTAAAAATATTTTAAGAAACTTCCTATTTTTGAGAAAATATTGTTGAAGCTTATTTTGTTTTTATGTTGGTGAATCATTCTTCCAAATTTTTTTGCTTGTCTAGCAAGTTTTCCAAAGTAAACAAGGTGCATTGTACCAAAATAAATTTGAAGATTGAGTTCCTTAAATCCTTTCCATATAGTTTTTGATAACTGAATTATGAAGTTATGATTACTAATACATCTTTTCATCCTCTTCCATCTTTATTCTATTATTCTTGCTGATACTTTGACTTTGTTGGGTGTATTATTGTGAGCCCATAACTAATAGGTTTAGGGATTCCTTTACCCTCATTCTGTGTTCAATATGATTCTGTATATCATATTTTCTTTTTTTTGATAGGTAAAATTTGATAATATATAAAAAGAGCTTGGAAAAGGCGCATCAAAGTACATAAAAAGTATACAACTAGCACTAAAAGGCAAGCAAGAAAGAAAAAAGAACAAGGACCAACCAACCAATCAAAACCGACACCATAATTACCCAGAATACCAAACTACCCCCCAACTGGCTGTCTGCCACCACCATTGCTCCCAAAACCAAGAAACCTCCCAATCCTAGACTTCTCAGCATCAAGTTCAGCAATTGAAGGACCTTTAATTCTTGAAAGTAAACTCGATCTACCTCCCAAGCAATTTTGCAACAATTACCAATCTAAGAGTGGAGTTATAGCAACCTTATGCATCAAGAGCTGGATCTCCACTGCTCTTCCTTCTTTCCCTGACAATCAGAGGAGAACTTTTGCAATTAACCAAAGAGTCCAGATTTCAAATCTCCCTTTTGAAACGGGATGATGGTTTGGCTCCCTCTTCACCCCCGAGGCATTAACACCATTCCCTTTTCTTGCCTCTATTTTCCTTAAAAGGAAGATAATCTTCTTTTCAAAACCCACAACTAGCATCCCCACAAAGCTTTTAAACTTAGCCCAGCTTAATGAAGATGGCACAAAAAAAATGCTCCTCCCCCCATTGTATAGAAACTAGACTTCAACTAAGAGGAGTTCGTCTCCTTAGACCTAACCACAATATCCTTATGTGTAGGACCTTTCACAGTGTTATGTGGAAATTTCAACAACTCGCCATCTTGAAGCATCATCCCAAGCAGCCTATTTCTAGATCCTAAGGAGCTCAAAAGAAAGCTTAACTTTCGACTAAGACTCATTCTCTCAACCATGATCATCTCCTAAGTGTTAATTCACTGGCCCACAACCATTGATGGGCAACCCAATTGTAGAATTGAAAGGAGAAGAAAGGGAAGATGATGGCCTACCTATGAAACCTATTACTTTTGACACCTACCTCCTTAGACCCTAAGACCACCTTCAAAAAGGGGTCCACAAAGATCACTACGATGCTAACAATTCTCTCTCCGACTATCACATAAAGTTCTTGTTTTGATAATTCAAAAGTAGGAGAAGGCCTTTTACTAATAAATCGATATTCAAAATCACTCGGGATCCCTCGCTCTATCAAAGCATTGGATTTCTAAATTCTCATACGACCCTCCCATAATTCCTTTTGAAGCCTATTGAATAATTTTTATAGATTCCATTATTTCACCAACTCGTGCTAAATAATGAGATAATGAATCTCCTCCTTTTTGCCATAGGACTTCCCAATCAAATTCGCCATAACACTCATAATGATCAACTTTATGAAGATCCCATTGTATTCTAAAAGCTCGTAGCATTGGTCCTGACAAACCCCAATTTATTTATTTTTTTGATTGGAAACGACACAAAGATATATTGATAGAAAAAAGAAGTACAAAAAGAAGGATGAGAAATCCTCCCGCCAAAGACAACTAAATTACAGGAAAATACACAGAAAACAAATGAACCCTCTATAAAGGACCAATCCTTATGGAGTACACACCGCTAACCAATCATTCTAAAAAAATAGGATTACAGGTAGTAAGTTTTTGATATTCAGCAACCCCTGTTAAAAAATAATCGCAGAAATCCAAACATCTATCCATCCATCCATGTGGTAGATTAGCAGCTACCCTTCCAATATGAAAATAATTATGCATCATTCTCATATCAGTGGCAGCATCGAATAGATCATAGACTAATTCTCTTTCTCTGAAAATATAGAAGAAAGGAGTTTGTGCAACAATATCTTCCATAAAAGGGCTAACCCATCATAAAGGAGAGCTTTGAAACCTTCTTACCCAAAGCCCCTCTAATGGGTTTGACATTAACACTTTTGGATTGACCCTTAGAGGAGGGAATGGGTGGGCCACTACAAATAAGCACAAACCCATTTTATCTAGTTGTCCAGAGCTCCCTCCAATAGAGTTGACTTTAGTTGATATGGGTTGGCCCAATAAAAATTTGTAAGAGGTCCCATTAGCAATTCCTTTTAAACAAGGTTGGCCTATTGAGCACAAGCCCACAATAGCACGGACAACCTGGTTGAGCAATTAGGCAAGGCTCTTGGAGATGTAGGCCACCCTCAACCTTGTCCTCAAGAGACTTGAGGCCTAATGACCCATAAAGAGATCTATTAGGCTCAACAACCATGATGTCGTCATGCTTAGAAAAAGCTACCTCCGTCATTGCATGCATAGGGAGACTTGGTTCCAAACACAACAATTGCAAATCCTCATTAACATGTTTCTCTTCTTCTAATCCATACTCTCCCAGCCCACATGAACTTACCCCAATTCATTCCTAACCTCTGGATCTCTACACCTTCCCTTACAACCCACCAACGTCAAACATAATGGAATCTCTCACCATAGTTAAATGGAAAGGACATCTACACCATCCACTACATGCAATTTACCCAACACCTTCCTCTCATTGGACTTGACGAGGATCCTTGCTCATTGCAGATGACGCCTCTCCACTGTCTCCTTATCCATTGCCATGAAGCCTCCACACATCACCAAGTTGCTTGAAAAACTCTTTTCCCCACAAATGTAGTGACAACCCTATCGCTCTCACCCAAACTTCTCTAGCACAAACCCCCATGTTTGAAGCAATCAATTTCTAACCTCCACTAGTCCAATTGCAATCTCCTCCCTCATATAGTTTGTTCCTTAGATGTGATACCCTTTCTTCAAATAATACGAGCGAACCTCCCAACAAAAATAGTTGTGCATCTCCTTTCAATCTCAAAGAGTCCACAATTGGCATCTGGCCTGACAAATCACCCCATCTCCCTACTAGACACTTCATGAGGTGCTCCAAATTTTCCAAAACCTCCTCTTGCTCTCAATCCAGATTGCCTCACCCACCTCCCTCTTACATCTGTCCACCACCTTTGCATAGGAAACATCCTTTGAAGGGGCTCCCCACTCCATTTTCCTCCAACCTTTGAGCATTCTCCTCAGTGGCCTCTGAAGGCCTAGGCATAGGAACAACTCCTATGCTCTTAAGGCCCATGTTTTTCAAATTCACTTTGAAGCTTGTTCAATATAATATGTAACATTTTTTTTTTTTGACAAGCAAGCAAAAAAATATATTAACAGCGCATATCAAAAAGTACACCAAAGCACACAAGATGTACAAGTGCACCAATATAATATGCATCATATTCTCATGTATGAGTGCATCTTGGACTGGTTCATCCAAACCAAATACCAGTTCACTGTACATCAAAAGGATGATTTGATGAAGTTAACAGAATCTGAAACATAAGTTGACAAAGCAATGGTGATTGAGAATATAAACGGAAAGCTTTAGCAGGCAAACTGACTAAGCAATATATTAGTTTTCACCTTTTCTCACTCTTTAGAAGTTGAATTGAAAGTAATGATTTATTTACTTGTACCCACAAACATTGGAAAGCGGTAATGGGTTGGGGTGAGAATGTGGGACATTCCAGGTTTGATCCTAGTAGGGGCCCAAAAAGGGAAATGTTACTTATCAAAAAAATAAAATAAAAATCTACCCAACCAAATGCTTCAGTGGATACTAAAACAAAAGCAACCATAAATATTACTACAAGAATTGCATATTATATTGGAAAGTTGTCCATATGAATTGAGACAAGAAAAGGATTATTAGACCTCACATTACCAACATATATGGATCGGGAATCCACCTCCTCCTTTTCAGCCTGAGTTGCAGAAGCACTAGAGGAATCTTCATGCAAATACATAAAAACAAAAACAATTAATCAACTAATATAAATTCTACAGATAATCAGCATCAAATTTAGTAAATGAAAAAAGACTAATACAAGATGACAAGAGATAACATGCGTGATTGAATTATTCAAACAGTTCAAAACGGTATCAGAAAAAATTCACATTGCTACTGGCCTATTAGTTGAAATCTTGAATTTAGGTCTAGTCATGGTCCAAAAGAAGGGTATCCGATCAACCTAAAAGTTATAGCACTGAGCACTAAATCTGACAGAAAAATTTTTTGATGGCACTTTCAAGTTGACAAAATTTTCTATAAAGTTGTATAAAGCAAAATGGAAACATTAAAGTGCTGTTGGATATCCAAACAAGTCCTGATGTAAGTTCAACATTTTGGACAATGTACAAAAACTTTTTTCCCACTTACACAAGTAATTTAGTTAATCAAGATAACTTTTTATCGGGTTATTTTGTCATGGTGTCGACCAATCATGTTTTAATTAACATGCACTGGATAACGACAAGTGTACACACTTATAGAGCAACAACAAATTTTGAGTAAATGCATGATTATGTTTTATTCAACAATTTGGTAAAATGTCATAGATTAGGGAGTCAATTATTAGACTAGGGAGCACTTCAATATCAAATAAGCCTAACAACAGAAAAGCTTGCAAAGCAAGAGAAAGGGAAAAATTAACTAACTTTTTGGACATATAACATATTGTTTGCTACCCAAACTAGTTTCCCAATACCCCTCTGTTAGGGGACCTAGCATTCTACCCACATTACAATGGCTTTATAATCCTTTATTTAATTTTTTTTCTCAATCTTTTTTACACTTTTTCACAATTTGCACACATTTCATATTTATTTGGATCCCTAGTATGGGCTTTCCCCCCTTTGTTTTCATTCTTAATTCTATAATTTTTTTTTTGATAGATTTTTAATTCTATAACTTGACAAAAAAAATCCATAAATATCATCTAATGAACAACACATGTCATTTGCATTAACCAATATGAATAAACAATAGTAATATGATCAGATTCCCCTTGGAGCGTAGTAGAGGAGGCAGATTGTCCTCTACCACGAGGATATTTTTTGAGCTGATTGAGGATTTAGAATTAGGGGATTTGCCTCTATAGGGAGGCCCTTTCACCGAGAGCGGTGGCTCAAATAATTAGTCTAAGTTGAGACTTGATCATTTCTTTGTCTTTGAGGATTGGGAAAGTCATTTCAATGGGGCCATTTAGTGTGTTCTTCCTAGGCCAATGTCTGACCACTTTCTTATTCTTCTTGATGGGGGAGGGCTGAGAGGTCCCTCATTTTTTAGATTTGAAAATATGTGGCTAAAGGAGGGCTTCAAGAATGCACTGCAGACGTGGTGGGAGGGGCTCATTTTTAGTGGGTTTGTTAGCTTCATTCTGGCTAAAAAGTTGAAAGCCCTAAAACCTATCTTGAGATCGGAATAGGGAAGTCTTTGGCCTTGAACCTAGTGGATTTTTAGGATAAAGAGGAGAGTTCTCTCTCTCTCTAGAAGAGGTGGAAGCTAGGAGGGATGCAAGGGAGAATTATAAAAAATGGGTTCTTTTAGAAAAAAATTTATTGGAGACAGAAATCAAGGGAAGTATGGCTGAAGGAGGGGGATAAAAATATGAGATTTTTCCACAACATTGCTAATGCTCATAGAAAGAGGAACCTGATGGCTAGAGTTAAAATTAATGGGGCATGGTTCACAAAGGAGAATATTATTAAAGAGGAAGTGGGCAGAGCCTTCCAAATTCTACTTTCTACCATAGGTGACTAAGGGCCCAACATAAGTGGACTGTCTTTTGAGAGGTTTGATGCTCAAGAGGTTGCAGGGCTGAAAAAACCTTCTTCAGAGGAAGAGGTTTATGATGCTCATTTGGGTTTTAATGGGGACAAAGCATTAGACTCGGACAGGTTTTCTATGGCATTCTGGCAGTTTTCTTGGGAGTTTGTGAATGATAAGGTGATAAGCTTTTTCAAGGAGTTTCATGAACATGATTGTTTTGTGAGGAGTTTGAATGCAATCTTCTTAGTGTTGATTCTGAAGTAAGAGTGAGTGGAAGACTTGAGGGATTTTAGGCCAATTAGCTTGGTGCGAGTGATGTACAAGTGGTAGGCCAAAGTGTTGGCCAATAGGCTAAAAGTAGTGATAGCTAAGGTGATTTTCAAGGCCCAAAATGCGTTTGTGGAGGGTAGACAAATTTTGGATGCAGTGCATGTTGCCAATGAAGCCATTGATTCAATTTTGAAAAGCAATGGGGGTGCAATTCTATGCAAACTTGACATAGAGAACGCTTACTATCATGTGGAGTGGTCCTTCTTGTTTTCGATCTTGGAAAAGATGGGTTTTAGGGAGAAGTGGATAAGGTGGATCAAGTGGTGTATATCCATTGCCAGTTTTTCAGTCTTGGTCAATGGAACCCCTTTTGGCTTTTTCCAAAACTCTAGGGGTCTAAGGCACGGAGATCCCCTCTTGCCTTTTTTATTTGTGATTGCGATGGAAGCTCTGAGTTGCCTCTTAAAGAGAGTTGTAAGCGGGGGTTATTTGTTGGCTTATTAAGTGAGGGGTAGAGGTGGTGAAGGGGTTAAGGTTTCTCACTTGTTGTTTGCAAATGATACGTTGATCTTTTGTGAAGCTTCCCAGGATCAGATGATTTTTTATGTTGACTGCTTATGTAGCTTGAGGCTATTTCCAGATTGAGAATTAACTTGGATAAAAGTGAGTTAATCTCGGTGGCTTCAGAGCCTTAGGGAAGATTACCCTCCACTTATTTGGGGATGCCGTTGGGTGCTCCTTGCAAGTCCGTGGCAGCTTGGGATGGAATTGAGGAAAGGTTCCTCAAGAGGTTCATTATGTGGAAGCAACAATACATCTCTAAGGGAGGGAGAATCACCTTGATACGAAGCACCTTGTCAAGCTTGCCTATTTACTTCATGTCTATCCTCTACATGCTAAGGTTGGTTAGATTAAGGCTAGAGATTATTCAAAGGGATTTTCTGTGGAGAGTGAAAACCTCATTTAATAAGGTGGGCGACTGTTTGTTTAGATAAAAGAAAAAGAGAATTGGGGGTTAAGAGTCTTTCTACTCTTAGCAAGGCTCTTCTTTGCAAATGGAGTTGGCGTTTTACGAATGAGAGGGGGGCCTTTCGGAATCAAGTAATTAGGGGGAAGTATGGGAAGGAATGAGGTGGATGGTGTTCTCACAAAGTAAGGGAAGGGTATGGTGTAGGGCTGTGGAAAGCAATTAGGAAGTTTTGGCACCTCGTCAGTAGTAGACTTTCCTTTGTTGTGGGTAACAGGCAGAGGGTGAATTTTTTTAGGGATAAGTGGTGTGGGGCTACATGATTTTTTTCCCTTCTTTATTTGTCTTAGTTGTCTCCAAGGAGGCTTGGGTGAAGGATGTTTGGAATTTCTCTAGACCTTTCAATGATTGAGAGGTGGATGATGTGGAGAGCCTATTGTTATGTTTGTGTGGGAAGAGAGTGAATTTGGATGAGAAGGATAGGGTGCGGTGCATGGAAACCGAAGAGTGACGATTTCTCTGTTAAATCTCTCTACAAAGCCTTAGAGTCGAACTCTTCAATTTCTTTTCCAATGAAGATCCTCTGGAATTCGTGTGTACAACAAAAAATGAGCTTCTTTGCTTGGGAAGCCTCATGGGGAAAAACTTTAACTTTGGACCAAATTCAAAAAAGGGGATGAGCTCTAGCAAATAGATGTTATCTTTGTCAAATGGATGAGGAATCCATAGATCACTTACTTCTCCATTGTGTAAAGACAAGGACTTTGTGGGAGATTTTTTTACTCTTTTTAGAGTTTTGAGGGTGCTTCCTTCTTCAGTTAGGAAAACTCTTTTGGGTTGGAATGAGTCTGAATGGGTCCTTTGTGGGTAAAACGCGTAAGAGAGTTTGGAGAGCAGACCCCTTATGCATTTTTTTGGACAATTTGGAAGGCAAGGAACAAAAATTTCCTTTGAAGATAATGTATTGTCCATCCAAAGGCTAAAAGGTTCTTTTGTTTACTTTCTTTGATCGGAGGCTAAGAAGTTTATAAAAGATGGTCCTTCAACGTTAATTGATTTCATCGATTGGGTGAGCTCCCATTAAGGAGGGGTTGTTTTTTGTACATCCTTTTGGACAGTTTTTTTGTTTCAGCTGTAAGGGGGTAAATGTATCCTCTTGTATATCATGGGCTACTATTTTAGCTACTATTTTAGCACTTCTTTGTAGTTTATATACTCTTCTTTACTTATCAAAAGAAAAAAAAAAAAACCAATACTAATATGAAAAAAAAAAAACTAATATTCCTTTAAGGAACAAACTTATTCAAAAAAGAAAGAGAGAGCAAGCAAGGACAAGCACTCATTTACAAAGCAAGAAAGAGCAAAATATAAGAAAACCAAGCCTTTCAATAAGGACTAAAGGTGTCAAATGTGAGTCTCATCACACAACAAACCCAACCCCCAAACTATTCCCATTTCTTACCTAGAAAAAAATCCACCATGCAAGTTGTTAACCATTGCACCCAGCTCATATATCCTCTTATCGAGTAACAGTAAATCCACCAGCCATGCTCATCATGTCCAGCTAAAGAAACAATTCTCATACATCTCTTTCAGAGAGAATATGCCCTAAATTCTGATTTCCAGTGAGTCCAAGACCAACCAAGAAGCAGATCAATTTCAGCTTAGATATCCATGACCCACAACATGTCATGGATAATGAATGAATAATATCCTAAAAGCAACACTAAAATTCTCCACCAAAAATAAAATTTTAAAATTATTTCTATATGAAGAGGAGGAATCCAACTCTAGATCTCAATAAGACACATGAACATACACCAAAACTCCCCTTAGATAACAATACCCAAAAAGCCAATAATCACCAACTGTAATAGTGAAAGTAACAAAAATATTCACTAGTTTCAATAAAATTATGACACTGTTCAGGGAAAACAAAACAATTTGCTCCAATTATTTGCACTCACAATGAAAAAGAATTCAAAGGAGACTTGGATACATGTTCAAATCCCACTCAAAATTTTAACACTACAGGAGACTTGGATACATGTTCCAATCCCCCTCCAAAATATTTTGACACTAATCATACTTTTGTAGGCTTCCATCTTAACCCCATTATTTTCAAAACAACACAACAGGAAGTTCATTCACATTCATTTTTTCTCAAGTTCCAAACAAGCTCCTTTATTTTCCTTCCCCTTTCCTTCACATTAACTGAATCCCAAAAAAGAGCCTAACAAGTTCTAGTTTCCCAGCACCCAACTTCTAGATCACTGAAACCACTATGATCATCAAGTAAAAATCTCAAAAAAACAAAACAAAAAAATTTAGGCATTTCACACCTTGAACTGCACCCATCTCCTTCTCAACTTTAGCCTGCATTTCACGAAGAGCACCAGCTTCTTCCTCAATCTCCTTGAGCCTCTTCCTCATATCCTCAATGTTCTATAAAACCCACCAAAAAAATGTAAAGCAACAATTAGAAAATAAAAACTTACCAACAACCAAACAATTCTTAAACAACAATTACTAATGAAATTTTGAAGCAACAATCAGGGGAAAAAATAAAAACAAAAGATAGAATAAGACAAAATCAGCATTTCGTTCAAAAAATTCAAGCAAAAATTATCAAACAAAAGGACTTTAGAGTTAGAACAGCCTCTTTTGTAAAAAAGGAAAAAGTTCAAGAACAAGTCACAAACTAAAACCCTTTCATACTTTCAACGTTCTAAAAATATCCACACTATTTTCTTGTACAATTTTCAAGCAAAAGTAACCGCATAAAAACAACGGAGAGGACATCAGAGTTAGGGTTTCAAACAATAACTAACAAAACAAACCCCCAAAAATCTTCAATATTTCACAAATACCAGCCATAATTTGTTAAGAAAAGTTGAAACATAAAATGATAAACAACCACACAAAATTAAGTAACAATTAACAAATCAAAAAACCCTTTCATGTCTTTAATAATAATAATAATAAATAAATAAATAAATAAAACCCTAGAAGGGAAGTGAGGCTAAGGGCCAGCCTCTTCCTGGAAAAATTCTATTAAAAGAAATCAACAACTCAAACCCTCACAAATCTTCAATGACATAGAAATTATCAAGAACATTAAAATCAAGAAAAAAAAATATATAACAGAGTTCAGCTCATCCTCCTCTTCCCAAAATTTCAAGCAACAAATTAGCAACCAAAACCCTTCCGCATCTTCAATGTCATACAAATACCACCAATATTTCGATAAAGAAGAAACACATTTGAAGCGGGATAAAAACAAAAACCCTAACCTTGGAGTTAGGGTCCGAATCATCTTCGGGCCTAGAGACCATGTCGACATCTTCAGCATCGGCATCCATCTCTCCCTCGTCGGGGATTTCTCCTCCGTAGACTTCGTGTTCGTGCTCCTGCTGCTCCATGTCCATCTCTCTCTATCTCCCTCTCTCCGTCTCTCTCTGTGGGGGTCGGGTCTGCGGAGATCGGAGGATGTGTGTTATGCGATTCGCAGAGCTATTCTCACACGTGCCCCTTTTAGCCTCTGCCACGTGACTTGCACGTGCTTTTACTCGGAGCTTGCTGGAAAATAATCGTTATTTAAAAAAAATAAAAATAAAAAATCTCCAGGGTTCAAAATATTTACACACTTTATAACTCTGATTTCAACTTTAAAATTAGAACCGCAATCAGCAACCGTGACTTTTAAAACCATAGTTGATAAATATGATTTTAATCTTAAAGTTAAAGTGATGTTGTTTTTTGGTTGAATAAAAAAAAATTAAGGTTATATTTGGTTTTCGAAAAATATTAAGAAAAAAAAATGTAAAAAAAAATCCATTTTTTCATATTTGGTTGTCCTATGAAAAATATAAAAGAAAATCAAATATAATTAAAATTAATTAAAATTTTATGTATTTTTAAATTATTTAATCTTATGAGTTAAAATAAATCAAATGAGTTTGAATTAACAAAAAAAATAATTATCAATTTTTAATCTATTTTTTATTTTCTTTCATTTTTTCTTTCATTACTTTTCTTTTGTATTTTCTTTCTCTTACATTTTACTTCAAATTTTATACAAACCAAACTTGTTTGGTAACTATTTTTTAAAGTAATTTTGAAAAATAATTTTTGAAAACAGTTTTTAAAAATTGTCCTTTGATTTTTATAAAACAAAAGTTTGTTTATAAATCTAAAATATTTTTAATATTTTTAAATATATTTCAGAAATAATTTTTATATCTATTATTTTATTTTTTATTATTCTACATATTTATATAATTATTTCTTAAAACAATCCTTAAAAAACAAGTGAAAACAATAAAATAAAATAAAAACTAAAATATGTTTTATGAAAAGACTATGTTTTTTGTTAATAGAAAATAATTTTTGGTTGATGAACATCTTTTTTGTGTGTTTTTATTTTAAAAAATAAAAAAATTATTCTTAAAAACAATTTCAAATAAACCCTAAATATCACTTAAGGTTACAACCATCAATTGTGTTTTTAATACTTTTACAATCAAATGTGTACATGCTAATGTGGCATGGGCACACTACTCGAATGAATATTTTGAAAACAAATCTAAATTTATATTTTTTAGAAAAAAATAAAATAAAATTGATAGCAAACTCCCTTTAAAGATAATGCTTAGATTGGGAGTTTAATTTCAAAGGCATAACCATGCATGATACTACAAAATGAGAAATAGGTTAAATGAGATAATTTTTTATAAAAGCTCACACATCATTTAACTCGATGGATGAAAATTTCACAATATATTGCCAAAAGTAATTGTGCTTTTGATTGCTATTGAAATGAAATAATGTATTAAATTTCCTTCGGATAATATTCAAATATTATTTTTGCATTTTATTACAATTTTTTCAGTGTTCTTAATTTTTTTGAGTTTTTTGGGCTACTATGAAGGTAGAATAATGCATCAAATTTGACCGTGCCAATATTAAAATATTTTATAAATTTTATCAATATTTTCAAAATCAAACTGGTCATTGAATAAAAAAAAAAAGTTACCAATTCATGGTTCATTGGTTGAATCAATGACGTAATAAATATATAATTTATATTATTTAAAAATCCAAATTTTATTTAAAAATTAAAAATTATTTAAAATTTTAAAAATTAGTTTCAAATCAGAATTTTAATTTAAAATTAAAAAAATTTTAAATCATAAATTTATTTTAAATTTAGAAATTTATTTAAAATATGAGAGACACAATGTTTTCAAAAATTTAAATTAAAATCACAAAATTTTAAAATGATAAAGTTGAAAAAATAAGATAAACAATAATTGGAAATAAGTAAATAAAAATAAAAATATAAAAGAAAAAAAAAAAAGGGGGGAGTGAAACGCTATTATAGGTTTATAGCCGTCGGATGGGACCTGGAAGAGGAAGGGGGGGGGGCTCACGCAGCTGTAAGATCTGCAAGGGGGGCTGGAGTTGGAAAAGGGGAGGCGGCATGGCGTCCCCGACGTTGGGCTTAAGAGAGGGGGGGGGGGGGGGAGAGGCAGGGGCAGGAGTTGGAAGAGGGGAGGGGAGTGGGGCGGGGGATTATTTTGAATTAGCTCATCCAAAACCGGTCTATCAGCCGGTTCGCCGGTTCGATAATCGGTTCCTACGGTTCAAGATGGATTTGAAGGTTGGCCGATTCAAAGAGCTGAATTGGATCAAAATCATGACCGATCCGAACTTTAAAATACTGAATTTTATTGTAATTTAAGTTTTGTTATATTTGATTTTTTTAAAAAAATTTATTGTAATTTTTATGATATTTTAGTCATTTTCCAAGTTGTTTTGGAAGCGAGAGCGTTGGAGTTGGGTTTGAGTGCCCAAGTGGGTTGACCCGACCCGACCAAAATAAATGAGAAAATGGGAGAGTAGTTTTTAGGAGTTTCAAAACTACCCAATAAATGAGAAAATGGGAGAATAGTTTTTAGGAGTTTTAAAACTACCCAAAAACCGTTACTATTAAAAATAAAATAAAAAAGTTTTTTTTTATTCTCCCTTGGTGAAAAGTCTCTCTTCTTTTTCCCTAAAAAACCAGAGAAAAAATATGTTTTCTTTTCTCTTGGAAAATGAAAATGAAGAATGCATTTTATTTTCTCCCTTGAAATAAATAAGAAAAAAATAACATTCTTCTAAAAAACCAAAAAGTCTTTTATTTTGAGGTTGTTTCTAATTTTCTCTTCACGGGCTCTTGTGCTATGAGAAGAGAAATCATTGGTGTAGTTCCATTTATGATTTGAGGCGACAAATTTGGCTAGTGAAATAACCAATCTGAATAAGCCTTATTATTCATCATTGGCAAAGCCCTAATAGGCTATTTTTTGGCTTTTGTTTTTTTGTTTTTTCTCCGTTAAAAAAAAAAAGGTGTTTTCTTTTTCTTTGAAAAAGAAATAAGCAGAGAAAGAAATGTTTTTCTATTCTACAAAAAAATAAAATAAATAAATAAATAAATAAAACAAAAAATTTGGGATAATATGATTTTGGATATTGTTCCAAATAAAATAATAATAATAATAAAAAGATAAGAACCACTTGGAGAAAAAATAGGTGAAAAAATGTTTTCTTTTTCTTTAAAAAAGAAATAAGTAGAGAAAAAAAAATGTTTTTCTATTCTAAAAAAAATAAAAAAACAAAAAATTTGGGATAATATGATTTTGGATATTGTTCCACATAAAATAAAATAATAATAATAAAAAGATAAGAGTCGCTTGGAGAAAAAATAGGTGCAAAGTGCACCCACTCCAAGAGTCTTAGACGAAATTCAAAAAAAGATGGAAAAGACACGAGTTCCAGAAAAACCTTTCTCCAAGACAAATAAAGTGGAATATTTCTTCTAGGATTTTTTTTGAAAAAGTAATAATAATACAAAAATTTAAATATGTTTTAATCTTATTGGTTAGAACCTTTCCCAGATTTGTTCAAATAGAGGGAAAAGGGAGTCGCTTGGAGAAAAAATAGGTGCAAAGTGCACCCACTCCAAGAGTCTTAGACGAAATTCAAAAAAAGATGGAAAAGACACGAGTTCCAGAAAAACCTTTCTCCAAGACAAATAAAGTGGAATATTTCTTCTAGGATTTTTTTTGAAAAAGTAATAATAATACAAAAATTTAAATATGTTTTAATCTTATTGGTTAGAACCTTTCCCAGATTTGTTCAAATAGAGGGAAAAGGGATTGCCTATGAAGAGGCTTGATCCCTTGACTATAGGTATAAGAGTCTTGTACTCTACCAACTAGACTAGATATTTTTTTTTGTTTTCATAAAAGACTATGATTATTGAAAACAATATCTAGAGTTATGGAAGACATTGTGAATAATCCTGATATTGTTGTTCCTTTTAGCTTCAAGTGAGGAGATTAGTTTTTTTTTTCTACATGTTGCTTTTTTATGTTTTCTACATGTAATGTAAATATCTTATATGCAAGATATGGCATGAATATTTATCGTTTGATAAATGAATATGTCTTTTATGTGCATGCATGTCTTCAATTCTTTTGTATATGTTATTTATACATGCTAGTTGTATAATATATATTTTTTTATGGAGTGGGAGGTTTTAGGCTAAAAAGAAATTTAAGTAATTTCTTGCCCAAAATTAGAAATACTTGCATATATTATTTCTATTTGTAATAATTAAAATTGAATATAGGAGCTAATTGGGAACATAATGAACTTTTGTTTCTATTGCAATTTAAGGTTATTACTCATTAGAAGATGAGTAGGGTAGGTAAAAGTATCAAAATCCATAAAAGTACCAATTAATAAGATTGTGCAATATCTCTAAGTAGTTGAATATGTCGACTACAACTAGGAACATCATAGTAGAATTAAACAATGATGAAAAACTGAATGATGATAATTACAAGATTTGATATCGCAAAGTTCAGTATATCCTTGAAAAGTGAGAGACTCTTGAAACATCGAATCATGTCATGTAAGAACCTAAACAAGGAAACTCTACTCAACATAGAAGAGATCAGGAGGCTTATATGGCCTGGTAGAAAAAGAGTTCTTTAGCTCGCATGACATTGTTAAATTGTATGTAAGATGATCTCTTAATTATGAGGTTTACCAAATTGCTCATGAAATGTGGCAAGCTCTAAAGGAAAAAGTATAGTGGACTTTTAGCTACAAAGCTGAGAGAACTTGTAATGAAATTTAGAAATTACAAGATACGACCAAACCATACAACGAAACAACATCTCAAGGAGATGAAAAGAATGATAAGAGAGCTTAAGACATTCAGACATGTCTTCACTGATGAGCAACAAGTTGAGGCGGTCATCAAATCTCTACCAAAGAGCTCTGAACATATGGTGGTGAATATGACATATGATAAGAGTGTCAAGACATTTGATGATATAGTTTGCCATTTTGAATTGGAAGTTAAGCGACTCATGGTTGCTAGGCCTAATGAGCTAGCTCATTTGGCTTAATCCAGTTCTCAAAAAAACTTTCGACTTTAAGCATAATATAAAATTCTTTAAGAATAATAAGAGATCTAATAATGCTTCAAAAAAAAAAATAAAAAAAATTGAGACACATAAGAATTTTAAGCGTGCTAAGAAGGATAAGAGCAAGTTCAAATGCAATAATTGTGACAACTAAGGTCACTTTACTCGTGAGTGCACTGAGTCAAACTAGAGACCAATAAGCATATGTAAAGTTTCGATGAATTAGTTTCAGTACAAGATTGATCTATGTCGGAAACAACTTTAAAGTTGAGGTCAAGGGTATTGGAACGTGTAAATTGGAGTTGTGTAGATGATGTACCCTATTCCTACATCATGTTCTTTATGCTCCAGATATTTGATGAAATTTGGTCTCTGTGTTAGTCCTTCTTGGTTTAGGTTTCAATTTGGATTTTCATGATTCGGTAAAAAGTAAAAATCATTATTATCATTTTTAACAAGTCTTAGTTTTTATATACTTTATATCATAATTAAATGCAAGATCCATATAAACTTATCAATAAAATTATTAATATTTTTATATAAGAAATAATCATACATATATCATCATATTTTTATATTTGTAAATCGGTCAAAATTAGATAAATTATTATTTTAATATTAAATGGTTTTCTTGTCATCAAATTTATTTTCTTATTTTTTTTATTTTATTCTAGACAACAAAAAGGAGCAGCCACCCTCTTCCAATAAGCTTGAAGAGGGGCCTAGGTATCCTGCGGCAAATGGAAGTTGTTTCGGGTGGAAGATATCGGAGAGTTCAGGCCACCTATGACCACAACTAAGGTTGACAGTGATGGTGTGGAGATAAAACTTTCATCGTCAATGAAACCTTCGGTGAAGGGCAAATATTTATTAATGAAGAGACATATTTATTAATAAATATGTTTTTTTTACATACAAATATCTCTATGATTCCTTAAGGGATGGATGTTATTGAAACCTTGAATTGTATATCTTTAAGAGTTGTCATTACAATTACCAAGCAAATCCGTCATTACTTTTTATCGTTCTATTTCAAATAGGGATAAAGGTATGATAAAAAAAAACTGAGATTATAAAAATTTTGAAAAATGGAAATCAACAACGAGATTAAACGACGAAACATTCCACTAAAAAGAACAAACTTAAAAACATCATATCATGAGTAAAGCTTTGACACTACATTGTGAAGACATTATTCTCATTTTTCTTGCATTGCAAGTAAACGAAAATATTAAAATATATTTTATTAAGGAAATGAGGTCGGAGAGAGATCTTATATGAGTAGGTTACACAACTTCCAAATATGGATACGGTTTTTATGATATAGGGCTGCTTTGTCACTGAACTCAGGTCTTAAGATAATGGCATTGGTCATTGCATTGTGGCAACTCAATCCCATCTGCACCATGTCCTGGCAACAACTAGTAGACAAATCCTTAGTCTCATTTAGGAATATCCTCTCAAAGAACAATTGCCCGCATCCTTTACTTAGCTTCTTCACGCAACGAACCAAATAATTTTCGACGTCTGGTGCAACAAGAATGTCTTCGTTTGGTGCAGGGGCGTAGTCTTGTTCATTGGCTTGGAAGGCCATTCCTGGTGATGCTAGAAAAGCCACGGTAGCTAAGAGAAGGAATGCCAGGATAGAGACATTGCAAAAACTTGCCATGATCAATGCCTAGAATAGTAATCTATGTAGAGTTGTTGGCAAGTAATCCTTTTGATGAAGTTAGATGGGGTGAAAAGGTTCTTATACAAAATTGTGTGGGGGGAGAGGGGTAGTGGAAATAGTTTCAGTTTCATTTGCTGTTTCCATTCTCTGTAATGAATTAAATTGAAAGCTACTAAATGGGTGAGTTTCTTTGTCTTCATTAGGGTGCATGGTTATAAATTAATCAAGCTAATTAAATTGTGATTTGAACATTCATTATTTCAAACTGATAACTAACTAATTAACCTTTAATTACCTCCCATGTTGATTACATTCTCTATTGAAAATCAACTCTTATTCATGAGTGACACCCCTTTAAATTGGTGATTAACAATAAAAAGAAAATAAGGTTTTAATTGATTAGCTAAATAAATAAATAAATAAAGGTATTTTGAAGCATGGGCATTATGCATAAAACACAATATGCATAAGAGCATTGGTGAAATGAATTGATTACTTTATTGCTTAGTATGTCTAATATTGAACCACAAGCTAAGCTTGTTGACTAAGGCTTAATTAATTAAAGATATTTTTCTTTTTGTTTTGTTTTGTTTTCTGATTTAGTGATATTATGGTTTTAAAAGCAAATCTTAGTATTATGAATGTTTTATTGAATAAAAGAAAATCAATTTCATCCATAAGTTAAAAAAGAATTACAGGGCAAAAAAAATAAAATTATTTATGCTTTTATGTTAAACCCTTTCCTTAAATTAAAATTGTAACCAGTGTTGAAAATTTTGTAAAATATCGTCAAATTTGTAGTGAAATATTGCATGTCGAAAGGGCGACATATGGTATGTGATCAAGAAATTTTGTTGCTTTGATTTTCAACATTGTTTCACTGAGGGCATATTTCTCTAGGAGTAGGATTGCGATGTGGACATAAGGGTCTTTATGACACAATCAATAATTTGATTCATTTTCAATTAAACATTTCTCTAACCTTTTTAGGGGTTATTACTTTCTTGGTAGCTCAACACATGTGTTCTTTACATGTATGTGCGTTCATAGCATAAGACTAAAGCAACCTAAGCCCACACCCAACCCATAACTTTAGTATGACGAAAGAATGTGGTATTCCTTATTAAATCCACTATTTTCCTCTTCAAATTTTCAATGTGGGATTTCTCCTTCTTAAACCCAATAAAAAAAAATCATTGAAGCACAACCACAAGGGTAAGGGCAAACCTGGTCCTCAAGTATGAAATGGGATAGTTGTGACCAAGAGGTCAAACCTCTTTCAATGTTAAATTTACACATGCAAAAGTAAATCAACTATTGTTTATTTATTATTTTATCATCTATTGAAGTTTTCCTCAATATTTCTTTGAATTTTTATCAATTTCAGTCTCACTCATAATTTTTGTCAAAATTTTCACTAATATATCTTGATATATTTGTAAAATTCAACTAGCAGTATATTCGTAAAACTTGATATTTTCATCCTTGATTATTACTAGGCTTTTTAAAATACTCAAACACATAACAAAGCAGTAATTAAGTTCAAGGAAAAGCTTTTCTATTCTTTGTAATATTTTTTTTTACCAAATAATAGAATGTTTCTCATTTGTAGAGATAGACATGGTTGGATGAACCGCCTCAAAACCTTACATTCCTTTGTGTATGGATTATTAATTTGTTTTATGTTTTCCTATTGATATGTTTGTACCGAAGCTTTTGCATATATAACAAGTGGTACCAAAGCTTCCCCATGCACAACATATGTTACTACAAACTCATTTAACTTATTTTGCCACTTCCACATAAATATTAAATAAATTAAAAATTTGTAAATTTTTAACTAATTTAAATTATATTTGATTTACTTTTATATTTTTCACAATAAAACCAAACATAAGAAAATCATTTTCGTTAGCATATAAATGTTACAAATTTATAAATAGTTTAACAAATTTATGTTACTATAGTATTAAATAAATAAATAAATAAATAAATAAATAAATAAATAAGCATTAAAATGTTTTTCTATGATCTTAGGAAATAAATATATAACTGATATTTAGGAGGACGAAATTATAAAAAAGTATCTTAATAAGATTAACGAGGACATCATTTTGATGTCTTCATGTCTTCTATTTTCACAAACAAAAAAATAATATTAACTCCTATATAAAATGTTGGAATTCTTAAATACTTACATAGAAAGGATAATGGCTTCTAAAAACTACTTTAAAAAATTGAGATATTAAGAAACTTTAATTACCTCAATTTTAAAGTTTTAAAGTAATTTTTTTTTATACATTTCATATAATTGTTACTACTAGTTCTTGTTTTTAAAAACTAAAAAATAGGAAGCGTATTCAAACAAGTAGTAGACAGTCATGTTTTAATATACTTTCTCTTTGGTAGGATTATTGTTCTCCATGAGTTTGATTTATCTATTGACCACTAACCATGCCCTCCCGTCTCTTTTTAGGTACTAATTCATAACTTAAATTCACTTACAAAAACCTACACTAGGAAAACAAATAATTTCAAGCTTCTCAACCATTCTTTTAGGTAGTTTCTTTTCATCATTTCTAATTAGCATTAGCTTGAGATCATAAGGAGCTCTTCATACAATAGTCATTACAAGAGGAGGATTTAAGATTGGGTTGACATATTAAACACCATCAATTTTAAAGAGTTACATTAATAAATAACATTATTTCAAATGATGTACCAATTTAGTCTAAATATAATTATTTCAAAATAGTCCATCAATTTATTTTAGAAAATTTTAAAATAACCTACAAGTTCATTTGGTCTAGTCAAATCCACATTTTTACTTTTCTCAGTTGTAGCCCTTTTAGGTCTAAATATCTCTTGAAGAAACATACCATGTCTTACTTTTCATTGAAGACTTAGTTTCTATATGAATAACTTGGGATGTCATATGTAGGTATAGACACATCTAATGAAGGCAAAGTTGGTAATTGATAGTAATAAGTGGTTTTTATTTATTTTTAACTAAGAAAAAAAATGATTTTTAATTGGTTTTTAAAAAATCTACTTGAGCGCTCTCAAGCAAAGCCCTTAGTGCTCAAGCATTAGGAGTGCTCAAGCATTACTTGAAGTAGTCCTCAAGCATTGGAAGTACTCAAACGCTCCTTTATGCACTAGACCTAGAATTTTCTAGAATTCTAGAGATATTTTTTTTCCATTTTTTTAATAAATAATTTTTGTAAAATTCTAAATTTTGTCCAATAGTTCTCTATAAATACCATGCCATAAAGTTATTTATTTATTTATTTTTTAGAGAGGCAAATTTTGGAAGATCGATTATTTGTTTTCCTGCATTCCAATTCATGAGAGAGATCCACATCTCTTGCGGAGTAAAGTTAGACTAGTGTAGGTATTGGGAAGTAAGTTTTAGGGATAAAATCTTCCGAATAAATATGTATACTTTTCTTTTGATAATTAATTTATACTCTGGTTTCTAACCCTATAGTTTTTATATCTAATAGCTCGAGAGAGATTTAATTTATAGATACCTTTTTCATATAAACATTGTTTTCTTTTGCGATTTTCTTTATTTTTCACTCTCTATTTATTAAAAAGAAAAAAAAAAGGCTAAAAATAAGTTAATACCTATTCATTCCCCACCTCTTGGGTATTCATAAGAAAGATGTAAAATTTCAATGTTTCTCCACCAAAAAGTTCTATTATATTTGTTAATGAAGAGACGTATTTATGACTCCCAAAAGGATGGATGTTGGACAAACTTGTATAGCTTTAAGGTTTGACAATGCAATTACCAGGCAAAACCATAATTACTTTTCACCATTTTATTTCAAATGGGGATAGAGGTATGATACAAATGATTTTGAAAACCTCATGAAAAAATGGAAACTGACAATACCATACAAGCATCCAACAATCCATTAAAAATAACAAACTTAAAAACATCATAACATGGCTTTAGCTTTGAGAGAGCTTTGACACAACATTGTCAAGGCATCATTCTCGTTCTTATTGCATTACAAGTTAACAAAAATATTAAAATCTATTATTAAGGAGATGGGCTTGGAGAGATACCCTATATGAGTAGCTGACACATCTGCCAAACATGGGCACGTTTTGCAAGATATAGGGGTGCTTTGTCATTGAACTCAGGTCTTGTGATAAGCGCCTCGGTCATTGCATTGTGGCAACCTATTCCCATAGTCACCAGTTGCTGGCAACAACTAGGAGTGAGAAGGTTAGACTCACCTAGGAATATCCCGTCAAAGAAAATTAGCCCGCATTCTTGACTTAGCTTCGTTCTGCATTGTTTTACATAGTTGACGAAGTCTTGTGGAAGAGTGTATTGTTCGTGGGCTTCGGATGCCAGTCCTGGTGATGCTAGGAAAACCCCACAAGCCAACAGAAAGAATGCAATGATGAAACCATTGCAGAAACTTGCCATGATCGATGCCTAAGAATGGTGATCTGTCCAGAGCTATTAGCAAATAATCTTTTCATTTGATGGAGTTAGATAGGGTGAAAAGGTTCTTATATATACATCTATGGTGGGAGAGGTGGTGGAAATAGTTTCAGTTTCATTTGCAACTTCCATTCCACTGTAATAAATTAAATTGAAAGTTAATCAATGAAGTGAGTTTCTTTGTCTTCATTAATACACTTGTGATTTGAACATTCATTTCAAGCTGATAACTATCTAAACTTTTGTTCCCATATTGATCACAACCTCTTTCGAAAATCAACTCTTATTAATTGCCCACAAGAACATCATGCAAACTACCTAGGGATTTTATTAGCACAAAGCCATGCTAAAGCATAGACATTACAATTCAATCAAACTCAACATACATAAGAGCCTTAGCGAAATGAATCATTGCTTTATTGTTTGTTTGCCATATACATAAGAGCCCTTGCGAAATGAATCACTACTTTATTGTTTTGCCATGTTTAACATTGAAACACAAGGCATGCTTCCCTCCACTTTCCTTAAGCCATAGCTAATAATAATAATAATAATAATAATAATAATAATAATAATAATAATAATAATAATAAAATCATTCCATAAGGCATGAAATATTAAAAGCTTCTCCAAATTTAGTGCCATTTTCCTCCATTTTCCTTAAGGTTATGTTTGGTTCTTAGAAAATTTAAGGGAAAAAAATAGAGAGAAAAAATAAAAGGAAAGAAAAAAAATGAAGGAAAATAAAATACACTTACTGGTTTATTCTTTATCATTCCAAACAAAATATATATTTAGGATTACAAAGAATTATACACTAGCTATGTATAGCAAGTATGATATTATCATATAAATAACTATTAAGGCACTTAAATTCCATGATATAAATGATACTTGATCAAGGTAACATGCGGTTAAAATCGCATAATCATAATGATTCGGTTTGGTTGACACTCTTTTAAAGCAAATATAAATACTTAAGTAGTATAGATTCCTAAAATTAAATTGGTCTAATATTTTATTTAGGTTATATTTGGTTCATGGAAATTTAGGAGAGTGTAATGAAAAGAAGATAGAGAGAATATATTCTAATTTCGAAATGTAATTGCCTACTTCAATACCACTAGAACTTTTATTGACACGGTCAAGTTATAAGACATAAATTCAAAGTTTGGGTAAGTATATTTTGAGTTTAAAATTAGAACAAGATAATGACATTTTAAAATTTATAATGTAATTGTAGATCAAGCACCCTAGGTATTTTGTTTGAATATTTTTTAAAATTTATTAAAAATATTCATATTTTTCATAATTTTGTAACATCTTTTAATAGTTTGATACGTGCAACTAAAAAACTTAGGGTCTTTGTGTGAAAAGGTCTGAACATATTATTTTGGATGTGAGATCAAGAGAACCTTGAAAATCTAGAAATCACAATTAATTTTCCCTTGTTCTAGAACTCTCAAAACTTGGGACTTCACACCATTGATGTAGCAAGGGAAAGGTTATAAGGTGGTGTTGCTATTTTGATACCGAGGTAGGGGATTGAGCCTCAAGTGACAAAATATACTCTATTGTGCCTTTAATGGGATCACCAGGAGATGAGGTCCTTGATATTATGATCTAGGATAGTGAAACCTTAAAGATATGTGGAAATGGTCATGAATAGTAGGCCCGTGTATAGCGACAAAATATACTCTATTGTGCCTTTAATGGGATCACCAGGAGATAAGGTCCTTGATATTATGATCTAGGATAGTGAAACCTTAAAGATATGTGGAGATGGTCTTGAGTAGTAGGCCCGTGTATAGCCTATGGATTAATGGTAGATATGTTCAAACTTATGATTGCATATTTTACATTTTGTAAATCTTTTATTATTGTTACGAGTATTCTAGGCTAGTACTTATTTACCAAAATTATTATACGATATATTTTAAAATTATCTTTAAGTTGGACCAATAATACCTACACTTGTAAATTGTGACTACTCACTAGACCTTCAATTCACTTTGTAAATTTTAATGTTTTTTAGATGAGGATTCTCACGTGTTGATGAGGATTCTCGTGTTTTTTAGAGAGCAAGTCATTGGACACATAGCACCAATATTTCTCTTATTAGCCTTGTGGGGACATGTAGTCCATTCACGTTATGTATTCTAGTTTTAGTTTAGTTATTCTAGGCAGCGATGCCGCATCTTGTAAACTTTTGTTTCTACTATTTTTATATTTAGCTGTTTTATTACATTATTTAATCATGTTTTATTCCTTTGATGCTCCATATTTATTTGTTAGAATGGTGATTCCACTTTACCTTCCAATCTAGAGTGGGCTCATAGCGGGCTGCCTTTTTGGGTAGGTTGCTATGACTTATATCAATTCTAACAAATGATTAAATTAGTTTAGGATATCAATTTTCGAGCATGATTTTTTTGGACTACTTATTCACTCCCTTTAGCTAGTTATGTGATCAAGAATATAAACTCACAAATGGTATCAAAGTATTTTAAAAAATTTCAAAATAAAAAATTTCAATATATGCAAATATTATTAAGTCATGGAACTAGGGTTACAACTTGGGTGGGTCCAATTTGCCCAACCCACAATGAAAATATTAAGGTTGGTGGGGGTTAAACATTTGGGCAACCCATTGAAACCCAAAGTCGTAAATTATTATTTATTTATTATTTATCATTTTATTTATAATATAAAAAGATAAAGAATAAGCATTTCTCCCCCTTTTAATTATCTTAGGTTATGATTTATCATTTTTAATAATCTTAAACTAATAGATTCATTATTTTTGTTTACTTTTTTTTTTTTATTGAAAATTTTAGAGTTGAAGTATTAGTTTTTGGATTATCATCTATGTTAAATCAATAATTAACAAACATATTTTAAGGCTTTGATACATTTATATTTTAATATTTTATTTTATAATATGATTTATATGGCAAACAATTTAAAATAATTATTCAACACATGACAATAAAGAGATAGGAGTTATGAGATATAAATAGTCAACTAATGGACTTGAAGAAATAAATGAATTATATTTTCTAGTAAAAACCTTTTATTGAAATAAACTGAATAATCATATTTATTTAAATTAGAAATTGAAATAAGGTTCTTTCTAGACTTAGGAACATAAAGACAATTCTTGAGTTTTAGATAACAATTACTCCCTAAAATTAGGGTAACATCTCTCATGGCCTGCACATCTATCCTCACATTAGATGATAGAGTTAGGTACATGTCCATTTCATTCAACATTTTCCTTAATTAAAATCCTTTTAAAGAATTATAGATATGGTTAGTGGTCTCGAAATCTGTCCACCATGAGTTGGTGGAATTTACTATTAAATATAACCTAACTAGAAGTGAATGAAATGTACCTTCTTTTTTCTTTAGGTAGTAGGAGATTTCTTCTACTAGTAACCTTTCTTGACATAAAAGAAACACTTACCCTTTCTTTTACCTTTCCCAACCTTAGACTTTCCATATTTGGTGTTTTTATAATTGTTCTTCTTATAATTATACTTAGTATAATTGAGCTTGAATTGGTTGAAGAAATCATACATGGTTTTTTAAGATCATATCAACCTTGGTCTCATCATCAATCTTAGCTCCAAGGATCTCCATCTCGTTAAAGAATGTAATCATGCAAATCATATGATCTCTAATGGGAGTTCTTCCTCGCATCATGGTGTTTATAATAATATTAAGGGCAGTCTGTTTAGTTGATCTACCCCTATCAACAAACATCTCTTGTAGACTGAAGAGGAACTCATAAGTAGTGACAATAAACATATGTTGTTGTTGCAACACATTATTTGAAGACCTAAATGTAATACAATCAACCTTTTCATCCTCCTTTTACCACTTGGAATGAGTATCCTTCTCTTCCTATGAGGAATGTTCATTAGGAATGGGTGTAGTAAACTTCTGAATTACCCATTTTAGCATTTCTGTTGTGAGCATTATATCCAAGTTTCTTTTTTAGTCAACATAACTTGGTCTAGTTAGTTTATTAGTAGCAAGAATAAGGGTGATCGATTGTAAGAGGTGGTTCCTATAAGAAATAAAACAACCCACCATTAATTAAGGTTTGAGCATTCAAGGCAAGTTGGTAAGTTTAGTAAAATGTAGTGCTCTCAAATTACTACATATATCCATGTAAGGTATTCTAGTATCATAAGGATCAAGCCTATTAGGTATGTCATGATTTACATTACTAGGTAGAGATCCTTTCTAATTAATCACCTTGCCTTAAATATGGAAAGTTATTCTAAAGTAATGACAAACATACTTTTCATAATTTAGCCCTTAGAGTATACAAGTAGGACTAGTTTAGGTGATTCTACTACTTCATATCTAAGTTAAGTGTATAACTAAGATCCTTAACATCATTGTTCCCAAGTGAGGAGTTTCGTATTTAGGATTTATGACTCCTTGTATTAACATATATAATCAAGCCTATAAAAAGAAAGTTCATATCCCTTGATTTTGTGGGCCAATCCATCTTTAGGATAGGGATGGACCTAACATAAGATAGGCTTGATCTTGGAAGCTATGAGCTTACCAAAGACCCTCTCCCACTTAGTACTTTGAAATAAGAGAATTAAATCGATTTTGGTAATTTTATTAAAATTAAATTCTCTATCATGAGAATTTCAAAATTATTAATTTTCCTAAATTGAAATACTTGTACTTATAAGAAATATGTCTTTTTATAAAGAATTTTAAAATTAAGAGAATTTCCTCAAATTAAAATAATATAAATTCTTGAAGATCTCAAAATTTAGAAATTAAAGTTTGGAAAAAAAGATCTTTTAAGGATTTTTTGTTTTGTTTTGAAAACTTGGTCTTGCATATCAACATAAAAAAGAAGCCTATCATTGTCATTGAATAAAAATGATAGCCATACTTAAGAATAGATAATGGACAAGGCAAATATTCATTAGCCTACCATGACAACTAAAACGAGCAAAAAATAACCCCTTGAAAAGATGATTACAAATAAAATGACTCTTTTTGGAACAAGGATCTATGATCTAAGATGACCAACTTTCTCTTTTTTGTCTCTTTTTTATTTTATTTTATTTTATTTATTTATTTTTATTTTTTAATTTTCCCCTTGTAGAAGGGATTTAACATACCTTATAAGGTGCTAACATTCATTCTTTCACTCTTCTCTTAGTCCCTCCATCCAAATTGTTACCAGGGCTATGTTTGGTTCCCGAAAAGTACTAGAGAAAGAAAAAAAAGTTAAAGAAAATGATTTTTTGATGTTTGGTTTTATTGTGAAAAATGTGAAAGAAAGCCAATTATAATTAAAATTATTAAGAAATATATCTCCTGTTTAGTTTTACTGTGAAAATTGTGAAAGAAAGCCAAATATAATTAAAATTATTAAGAAATTTATATATTTTTAAATTATTTGATCTTTATATCAAAGTGTTAAAATAAATAATTTTTTTTTTGAAGTAATATATAAAAATAATTTATTGATTTTAAATTTATTTTTTTGTTTTCCTTCCCTTTTTCTTTCATTCTACTTTTTCTCTCTATTTTCTTTCACTTGCATTTTCCTTCAAACTATCTGACAACCAAACATAGCCTAAATTATCAATCCAAGTATTCACTCTAATGCAAGTTTTGGCAAAGTTCAATTACTTGCTAGGATAATAGACATAAAATAAATAATAAAAATCATTAAAAGAAATCAAGATTCAATGAAACCAACGCAGTTGAATTTCATTTGTTTGAACGGAACACTTAAAGAAAAAGCTTAAAAAACTGCTTTTGATTCAAGAGAGAGATTACAAGAGTTGTAATACATGCATAGATATAGAGACACCCAGTTAATAAGAGTTGATTTTCAATAGAGGATGTGATCAATATGGGAGGGAAAAGGGAAAGGTTAATTAGTTATCAGTGTAAAAAGAATGTTCTAAGTCACAATTTAATTAGTTTGATATTAATTTATGTACCAAATTAATGAAGAAAAAGAAACTCACTCCATTTATTAGCATTAAACTTAATTTATTACAAGAGAATGAAATCAGCAAATGAAACCGAAACTACTATTTCCACCACTTTTCCCACCAGGCATACATATATATAAGAATCTTTTCACCCCATCTAATTACCTCCATCAAAAAGACATATTTTCCCACAACTCTAGACATATTTACTATTCAAAAACATAGATCATGGCCAGTTTCTGCAAGGTCTCTATCATGGCATTCTTTCTCTTAGCTAGTGGGGCTTTCCTGTCATCACCAGCACTGGCATTCGAAGCCAATGAACAAGACTTTAGCCTCGCATCAGAACCTTCTTCCAGCAGTGACCAAGACATTATTCCACCAGCATTACGCCATTATTTGTTTCAATGCCTCGAGAGGCTGGGTGAAGAATGCAGGCCATTGTTCTTTGCTAGAATATTCATAGGTGAAAAAAATGAGATCCCTACTAGTTGTTGCCAATACCTGGTGGAGATGGGAGATAAATGCCACACTGCGATTACCAATGCTGTAATCTCGAGACCTGAGTTCAGTGGCAATGCAACCTTATTTCGTACAAGATCTGACGAAACTTGGACGACCTGTATCCGACTCTTAGTCTCTCCAGGCCCATCTGCTTAAGATTAGATTTTCATATTTGTGTTTACATGTAATTCAATAAAAACGAGAATAATGCGTTTACAATGTTGTGTCAAAGCTCTCTCAGAGTCTAAGTACAGTTAATTATAAATTTGAATAAGATATTTTTGGTCGAATATTGGCTCCTTTGGTCTCACTATTGGTCTCATTTTTTTTTCTTCTTAATTCCAAAATTACTAACATTATTTTCGTCACATCTTTATCCCTGATTGAAATGAAATGGCGAAAAAAGCAATGATGGGTTTGCTTATTAATTGCAATGCCAGCATTAAAGCCATGCAATTCAAGGTTTAGCCAACATCCATCCATTTTTGCCAAACATCGAAATATTTGTATGTAAGAACATATTTATTAATGAATAACATGGATGGTAGGTATGTGTACTTGTTAGTAAAATCATACCAACAGTTTCCCTCTTTTGTTTTGAAATGATTCTTATTGCATGGTTTCTGTTTCTTATGCCTTTGACATGGTAAGGCTTTGAATTAGACTATTAATGGAGCATTAGACTATTAAAAGAGTAAACAAGTTGAGGAGTCGGTTGGATTTTTAAAATGCATGGAGCATCAAAGGTAGAGATAGAACTCACCAAAAAACATTTATTTGTTTTGTTTGAGATTGAGTCCCTGTGCACTAGAATACAGGCCCCTACCAAAGATGCAATCCCAAACATAAGGAATTAGAAATGCCTAGGGTGGGGTAAGTTAAATCCAAAAACCAACTAAATCTACCAAAATCAATCCAATCTCGTCTGATTAGTTATATTTTCAATGGCCAAATGCTTGGTTTGATGTGAGAAATAAAAGAACTTATGAAGGTGGTGCATGTTTTTTTGACTTTGTTCTAAATATAACTTAAGGCTACGGTCAACCATACAATGATGAATTCATTCCCAGGCCTTATACACACCGCCCGCCATAGTATGAGAGTTGGTCATGCCCGAAGTTGTTACCTTAACCGCAAGAAGGGAGATGCCGAAGGTAGGGCTTGTGACTGGAGTGAATGGACCCATTATATTTGCTTCTCCTGATGATTGATCAAGTAACTAAAATATTGTATTTTTCAGTACATCATCATGGATTGGATTAGTCTTTCTAGTAGGTATACTTAATTCTCTCATCTCTTGAATCTATTTGTCCTAGATCCAAAAATGAAATGACCCCACTCTCTATTTTTTTTTCTTTATTTTTATGTTGAGGATTTATATTGAATTTGAATGTGTCTCATAACCAAAAAGAATTCAGGGAAGGGGTTAAGTATTAAGAAGTTAAAAAACAACTAGATTCACTTTAACTTTCATATCAACGAATCACATCTAATAAGTTCTCCAATGTAGTTCGTCTACTAAAAGTGAAAAATGGCTCATTTCATCCTACAAAAGATAACAAAGAATTACTTAGTCTAGAAGTACCTTTATCTTAGTGCTATTGGTGCACTAATATATCTTGCAAATTGTATAAGACCATATATAACATGCTATGTCAACTGGATTGAAAGATATAATTTTGCACCAGCTCGAAGACATTGGGATAAATAAAAGTATGTATTTGCGACATCTTCTTGGAATAACAAACATGAGTTTGTTTTATTGAAAAGAATAAGAATTTCAATTGTTTTATTAAACCCCCATCTTAAAAAGGCTATGTATCTATCTAAGGTAGTACAACAATATTATGAAGATCAATAAAAAAAACAATGGTTACAACCTTTTCAAATCATTTAGAGCTACCCACAATTCATAAAGCAAGTTGTGAATTTGTGAGGTGAAGGTTAATGATCCAACATATGTGGGAATCATGTGGATTCTCCTCCATTTAAGATAATTTGACCAAGCTACATGAACATAATGTTGCTTGTCTTGCAAAAGTTATAGGAAAATTTATAACAAGTGAAAGAACTAAGAATATATCCTAAAGTTGTTCTATACTTATGAGCTCTAAAAGAATGGTGAAATTGATGTTCAGTAGATTCGATCATTTGATAATCTAGCAGATCTATTCATGAAAGTGCTACTATGAGCTACATTAAAAAAATTCAAGATATAACATTGCAACGAATTGAAAAACTAAAAGTCTAATAAGGAACATCCAGAAGGGGGGTGAATGGTGATTTTTTAAAATTTTCAATAAAGATTTATATGTTAGACCCAATTCTTTTACCTTGTGAGATGCTAGGGATAATCTTCTCCACTAATTTTAGGTAATTCAAGTAGAATGTCAAACATAAAATATATAAACAATGAGATACAATATTTTTACATAGAAAACCCTACACTAATTGTGGAGATAAAAAACTATGAGGTCTAAGACTTACTAATCTAAATCTATTATGTGAAACCAAGTTACACATATTTACCTGATCGCTTTACCCTAAAGTCATACTCTATAGTACTTATAACTTGATTCACGTTTTTGACTCACCAACCTTCAATTGCTTGAGTGGTTCACTTCTGCCTCATCGAAGGGATGAAGGTCTTCAACCCAAGATTAAAAAAACTAATCCTTGAATGAGAGAATATGAATGGTGTGGCACTTTAGGCTTTCTCTCAAGGAGACCTTTTCTAAAAAAAATAAGGTCTCTCAATGATCTATCTCTAATCTTTAACCCTCTAGGGATTATTAGGGAGGTATTTATAGGCAAAAGCCTGAAGAGTCTCAATTTTAGAAGAGTTCTAATAAAATTTGCATGAAAAATCTTGGCAGAACATGCATGACCGCTCAAGTTAACTTACCCACCACTTAAGCGATCCTGTGTCACGTTCTAAGTTAATGGCACGATCCCGTCCTCTCCCTCACCCCCTATCTCGCCCTCGAGCTATGTTGCTAAGGCAAAATATGAGCAGAATTGAAAGAATTTTGAAAGCAGAAAACAAAGAAATTTTTTTGGAAGTTTTTCATTTGATTGTTTTATTGCTCCAGAATAAGGAAATTTATAATTTAACAGACTCAACAACTTAGAGATTAAGAAACAAATAAATTAAAATTGCTGCACATGAAATTCCCTCCCCCCTTAGAATTGTCCTTATCCTCAAGGACACACAAAGTTTGAAAATTTGTTTCGAAGTTGGTACTCATCCTCCCAAGTAACATTTGTTGTTGGGAGCCCCTACCACTGAATAAGTAGTTCACGTTTACGCCTGTTGTAGCGAGAATTTAGAACTGCTATAGGCTGAGGTTGCAAGTGACCTGATGTTTGTGATACTAATGGAAGAGGAGAATCAATTTTATTAGTTGTACCAAGCTGTTTTTTAAGGATCGACACATGGAAAACTGGATGATTCTTACTTCCTGGCGGGAGATCAAGTTGATAAGCCACCGAACCAATTCGTTCTAGCACATGGTATGGCCCATAAAATCGCGGGGAGAGTTTATGTAACTATCTCAAAGCCAATGAAGTTTGCCGATAAGGTTGTAGCCGCAGATATACCCAATCACCAACAATGAATTCTCTCTCAACTCACCCTTGGTCATAAGCAATCTTCATTCTAGCTTGTGCTTGTTGGAGTTGACATCTTAGGTTTTTTACAACTTTCTCTCTTGCTTGGAGCACGTTATCTACAACTTCAACTTTTGATGTACCAAGAACATAAGAGCAAGTTGGGGGGCTCTTTTCTATACACCACTTCGAAGAGAGTTTTGCAAGTAAAAACATGTAAACTGGTGTTGTAACAAAATTCAGCCCAAGGGACCCATTGAACCTACTCCTTTGGTCTTGAACTAGTAAATCAATGCAGGTACATCTCAAGAGTCTGATTCATTGCTTCAGTTTGACTATCTATTTGGGGGTGGTAAGATGAGTTGAAATTGAAGCTAGTGCCCTGCAATTTAAAAAGCTCTTTCCAAAAGCACTTATAAAAGTGGAGTTCCGATCACATACTATTGAACTTGGCATGCCATGGAGTTTAAACACATTTTCAAAGAATGTTTGAGCCACCTTTGGTGCAGTGTAAGGGTGAGACATTGCAATAAAATGTGCATATTTGGACAGCCGATCCACCACCACAAGGAGTAATGTCTTCCCCTTAGAAGTGGGTAGGCCATCAATAAAATCCATAGAGATGTCTATCCATACCTGCGTAGGAATAGGCAATGGTTGGAGAAGACCTTCTTGCTTTTGGTGATCTATCTTATGGCGTTGACAAACATCACATTGCTTGATGTAATCCAGTACAACCTTCGTCATTTGCCTCCAATAGAATACCTCATTCACTCGATGAAGAGTTTTGTAAAGACTTTCATGGCCAATGCCATGAATTTCTTAGAGAATGATTGGGATGAGTTATGAGTTTGATGGAAGATAGATACACTCCTTAAAGAATATTACGCCATTTCGATTTTCCCATGGTCCAATAGCCTCTCCTTGCTCATGCAACTGATGAATTCGTTGTAGCTTTGGGTGTGATTGATTCTCAACCTTGATGGATTCCAACCATTGGGGTAGGGGAGTAGAGACTGCATTGAATTCCCCTTGTGTGTCCTTTCTTGATAAAACATCTACTGCCATAATGTTCTTACCCTTCTTGAATTCGATGGACAAGTCATAACCCATTAATTTGAGCAGCCATTTTTGTTGCGGTTTTGTCATTATTCGTTGCTCCCAAAGAAATTTGAGGCTGCATTGGTAAGTTTGGACCACAAAATGATGCCCAAGCAAGTAAATTCGCCATTTTTTTACCACAAGAACAAGTGCCGGAAGTTCATTTTCATAAGTGGACAACAAAAGGCATTTTCCCTTCAAGGCAGTGCTGAAATAAGCAATAGGTCTTTGTTCTTGCATTAGGGCAACTCCTAATCCATTCCTCGATGCATCACATTCCACCTCAAATAAGAGTTGGAAATTGGCAAGGCTAAAACTAGAGCCTGCATCATGGTTTGTTTCAACAATTCAAATGCTTCTTCAGCTTTTTGAGACCAAGAAAAAGCATTTTTTTTGCAACATGTCAGTCAAAGGAGCTGCAATTTTGCCATAACCTGTAGGGAATCAAACCGAATTCCCAACCCGTGAGAAACAAAAAATTAGAGAAAACACACGCCAAAGAAAAACAATCACACGCACAAGACAGTATTTACGTGGTTCGGCAATTTGCCTATATCCACGGAGTTGCAGGGATATCACTATTATCAGGGAAGAATACAGAGTACAACCTGGCGGCTACAATATTCTCTCTATATATATAACACGACAACCCCAGCACACTAAAAAACCCTAATTACAAAAGGTGGTTCCACAATGGGCTAAACGGGCCCAACAGGCCTCAATAAATCTCCCATTAAAAAGCCATGCAATATTATTCAGGTCGGGTTGTCAAACCGGATCAAACAAAACTAGGCTCCACAAAGCCCAACAATAACCTGCAATAAACTTTCGATAATAACCCGTTAGTCCTAAAAAACCCCTCAAAGCTTTGATAGTTGCTGGTTTTGGCCATTCCATCATTGCCTTTATTTTTTCTAGATCCACCTTCACACCATTTTAACTAATGATATGCCCCAAATATTTGATTTGTGTCTGCCTGAACTGACATTTTTCTTTCTTGACTGCAAGATGATGAGCTCGCAAAATGGAAAATGCAATTCTAAAATGTTTTAGATGTTCAACCCATGTGCTACTAGAAATTAGAATGTCATCAAAGAATACCAAAATGAATTTTCTTAGATGAGCCTTGAAAATCTCATTCATGAGTGATTGAAATGTAGATGGGGCATTAGAGAGGCCGAAAGGCATTACAGAAATTTGAAGTGCCCATGGTGAGTTCGGAAGACTGTTTTATGTACATCAAGAGGATCCATTCGTATTTGAAAATACCCAGATCTGAGATCCAATTTGGTGAAGAATTTGGCACCATGTAGCTCATCCAACAATTCATCTATATATAATTGGAATTGGAAACTTATCTTTGACCGTCACCCGATTTAGCGCTCGATAGTCCACACAAAACCTCTAACTCCCATCATGTTTTCGTACCAAAAGTACCGGAGAGGAAAATAAGCTTTAGCTAAGCTGAATTATACCCTGTGATAACATCTCCTCCACCAAGCACTCATCTCTTGTTTCTGGAAATGCGGGTATCGATAAGGACGTACACAAATTGGACTTGCTCCTGGCTAGAGGGGAATCCTATGGTCATGAGAGCGTGGAGGTGGTAATCCCGTAGGTGCTCCAAACAATTCGCTGAACTCAATGAGCAAAGGCGCCATTGCATCCGACAGTAACTCCTCATGATTTGTATGCTCATGCTAGATTGCACAAAGCTGTAAGATAATTCCCCTACCATCACTTTGCCTCAATGTTCTAGAAACAGTATCACCTTCAAGAGCCCGAAGTTCTGAGGAGGTTGAACCTTGTAGCAACACCTTTCGCCCAGCTATAGTGAATTGCATTTGCATCCTTCCAAAATCCCATAAAATTGGACCAAGAGTACCCAACCACTATACTCCTAGAACAACATCACAACCTTATAAAGGAAGTAAGAAAAAATCTACCTCAATTGGGATGCCTTGCAAGGATAATTTTACTCCATTACAATGCCCAAGACTTGACAACCTCTCCCCATTGGCAGCCACCATGCTAAACAAGCAGCTTCTTTTCGACTTAAGTTTGATGATTTTGGCAAATTTGTGATGCAAAAAATTATGAGTGGAACCAGAATCAATTAAAATTGTCAGTGGAGTCTTAGCAATCTGTGAGTGGATCCGTATAGTTTGTGGAGATTGAACCCCAGCCAAGGCATGTAAAGAGATAGCCGGTGTCTTTTCTACATACTCTTCTTCTATGGCTTCTTCATTCTCTTCTTCTAGTTCAATGAAGAACAATTTCTTGCATTTATGACCCATTGTATACTTTTCATCATAGTTGTAGCACAACCCTTGTTGTCGCCACCTTTGGAGTTCGGTTGGAGATAATTTACGGATTGGTAAAATTCTCTTTGGATTGGTGCCTTTCGTACCACTAGGGGTTGAGGTGTTCCATTGGTTGTTGGAGTTGCAAACTAAAGAGGAGAATGTTGGGTTGGTTAGGCGCCTCACTTCCTGGGCTTTGAGTTCATAGGTGCGTGCTAACCCAATTGCAGCAGACAAATTTTAAGGGTTTTGGACTCTTACATCTGCCCTTAGCCCATCCTTCAATCCACTAATAAAACACTCAACTTCTTGTCTATCTTGTTAGGAAGTGTCCCAAATTCCTAATTAGTATAGATTCCTTTTTGTAAAGAATATTATATAGAATATTTCTAGATTGATATATTATTGTAATATTAGACTTCCTTATAGAATAAGGAAGGTTGTTGGAAATATCTCTATAAATATTCTAGGTCATGAGGGGGAAAAGTTATGAGATGGAGATGGGCCTGTAGAGACTATACAAGGTGGATAGAGATGTGAGGAAGAATGGGAGGTACTCGGTGGAGCGAGATGACTCGTAGTAAGGTATGGATACAAGGAGTGGGGAAACATGGGATGTTTCGGGAACCCAATAGTTGTATTTGGTTTTGTCCTCTGTAATATTCTCTATTGTATAGTGGAATCATTATCTCTCATCCGTGGATGTAGGCATGGTTGGCCGAACCACGTTAAAACCTCGTGTACAGTATGTGTGATTGTTTTATCTTTGTGTTCTTGAACTAACATTGTTGGCATCAAAGCTTTCGTTTTCACTACAACTGGTATCAGAGCTTGGGTTGAAGATTTCTGGAAAAGCAAAAGATCACAAAGCACACAAGATGAAAACAAAAGGATTTTTCACTGAAGGTGGAGTCGATTGCTCTCTCGTGGTGATATGATACAAAAAGGTTTGTGTCATGGAGAGATTGAAGATTAACTTCATGGAATTTGGTCCAAGGTGGAGATTGTTAGGAAGTGTCCCAAATTCCTAATTAGTATAGATTCCTTTTTGTAAAGAATATTATATAGAATATTTCTAGATTGATATATTATTGTAATATTAGACTTCCTTATAGAATAAGGAAGGTTGTTGGAAATATCTCTATAAATATTCTAGGTCATGAGGGGAAAAAGTTATGAGATGGAGATGGGCCTGTAGAGACTATACAAGGTGGATAGAGATGTGAGGAAGAACGGGAGGTACCCGGTGGAGCGAGATGACTCGTAGTAAGGTATGGATACAAGGAGTGGGGAAACATGGGATGTTTCGGGAACCCAATCGTTGTATCTGGTTCTATTCTTTGTAATATTCTCTATTGTATAGTGGAATCATTATCTCTCATCCGTGGATGTAGGCATGGTTGGCCGAACCACGTTAAAACCTCGTGTACCGTATGTGTGATTGTTTTATCTTTGTGTTCTTGAACTAACATTGTTGGCATCAAAGCTTTCGTTTTCACTAGAACATATCTGTCAAAGTGTCGGCCTGTGCTAGAAGCCTTTCAAACTGAGTTTGATAGTTGGAAACAGTTCCCATCTGCTTAAGCTTGCATAAGTCTCCAAAGAAATCTTCATATTCAGTTACAACAAACCTCTCTAGCAATCCCGCATTCATTCCATCCCAAGTAACCAAGTGACCTTGATTTTTGGTTCACTGGTACCACAATTGAGCATCTTTTTCCAAGTGATAGGCTGCTAATTTGACTTGATCTTCCAATGATGTCCCTTGAAATTCAAAGAATTGTTCTGCACGGCAAATGCTAAGAGTTGGATCTTCCGAGCCATCATAGTGAGGAAAATCAAGCTTTGCAAGCTTAGGAACCACTAGTCCACCTGCGTACCCATAACCACCCTGTCCATGTGGTCCCCGATTCCTATTGACGGATCCTTCTTCCGGCAAGTCTAATCGGGAGTTCATTGCCCCCACTAGTTCTTCCATCTGTTTAAGGAGCCTTTCTTGACTTGAACTCAGGTTCTCAACCTAATTTTCAAGCCTTTGGAGTTGTTGATCGTCAACCATAACCAGCTCTGATACCACTCTGTCATGTTCTAAGTTAATGGCATGATCCTTTCCCTTCTCTCGCCCCCTACCTCACCCTCGAGCTATGTTGCTAAGGCAAAATATGAGCAGAATTGAAAGAGTTTGGAAAGCAGAAAAAAAAAGACAAGTTTTTGGAAGTTTTTCATCTGATTGTTTTATTGCTTTAGAATAAGGAAATTTATAATTTAACAGACTCAACAACTTAGAGATTAAACATCAACAATTACTAAAAAATAGCTCACGTTACCCACTCTCTAGCCCACTACTGCTAGTTATTTGAACTAACTCAATAAACCAAAATATGTGAAATAAATAAATTAAAATTGCTGCACATGACATCCTGCTCTATTTTAAAAGTCAACTTTAAAAACCTTTTAAGTTCAAAACAAAATTGATCCTCTTAATACCTCAATATAGCCTAATTTGCCACAAGCCAAAACTCTTTAGACGTACCTGTGACTTCCCGATTGAACGAATGACAACTCTTGATATTTAATGGAGAGCAGGTCACTATCTAAAAAGACTTCTATAACGAAATATTAAAAGGAACAAAATTGCCAACATAAAAACAAGACTCCATGTCCTAAGAGGAATGATTAGGGGATCTATAATTGAAGTGTTAAGGAAAACATAATCATGTTTACATGAGAGGAGTATACTAATATGGATATAATATATTATTTTTTCCTTCATCTTGGTTTTGCCCCACTAGGTTTTACTAGTAAGGTTGTAGTGGTCAAATCATTTAAAGAATATTGTACTTTTTTTTTATTAGGTTTTCTCCTATTGGATTTTTCCTAATAATGTTTTAACAAGACATATTCTTATTTTCATCCAAGAGAGAGTGTTATGGAATATGAGAATTTATGAAATTGTGAGGATTTGTGGATGATAATCCATGTTGATGTAAATCTCTTTCAGTCTCCTGTAGGAGGAAGAGATCTGATAATGAAATGATGTTCTATTTTTTGTCTGCATTCCAATTCTTTTATTTTACAACAAGGATATCTTTATTAGCATGTTTTTTTATTTTCTTTATTGAGTTTAGTTATTGACTTTAAGGGGAACTTATCTTTTCTAGGTTTTAAGATCATGAACTTATGAAGATAATTAATTCAAAAAGTTTGAATGTCTAAGTTTTTAACCTTGGAAGGCAAATACACTCTTCAAATTATTATTATTATTATCTTAAATTTGCCAATCTTTCAAAGAAATTTGGGTAGGTTGACATGACTTAATTGTTCCTATTTTTTAATGATTAGATCCAACTTAATTGATCAATAAAATGATTTTAAAGAGTAAAGATTATTTTGAATGCTTCATAATGTATTTTTGTAATTGGACATTTGTGAGTGACCAAACTTTATTTTTATTTATTTTCTAGTTTAAATTGAGATTATTTTCTCACACTAATAGATGGGCCACTAGAGTATTCAAACATGTTTGAATCATTTCTAAGGGCTAAATACTTTGCGCAAATATTAATATCTCTATTTGTAATCCAAAGATAAGAGTCATCACTTGAAAAAAATATCAAAATCCCTATAATGGAATGAATAAATATAGACTAAAAACAATTTTCATCCTATGCAAAAGATTATGCCATTGAAAAAAAAAAATGATTGAAAACACAGTTGTAAGAAAATTGAGGTTGGAAATTCATGTGGGACTTACTAAAAAAGTTGTGTTAAACATAAATTTAGCTAGATGAATTCAAATTTAATATTTACACTTTGTAGGATGTAAGACTAATTAGTTGAAATATTAAAGTAGGAACTTCAAATTGAAGTTTTCAAATAATACAAGCGATTTATTTATTGTAAGCTTCAAAATCTTTTGATTATTGTATACATTAATTATCTTGTTTCTCTTCATAAATCTATGAACAGTTCTTCATGTCCTATGAGTTCAAAATTCTTGAAATTACTATTTAATATTCTATAAACCATAATCCTAAGAATGTTTCATGTGTTTCTAATTGTTTTAGGATTTATCTAATATCTTCTCCAAGATTTAATATTTCATTTATCTTGGGTTTAGATAATCTAGGGATATATTATTCGAATCTCTTTGTGATCATAAGAATAAAATTTTGGTCTTTAAAAGGACATAATAGTTTGAGAAGGTAAAAAATCCTTGAACACCTTCATTGCTAGGAAATTATGAGGACTCCTCAGAGCTTGAATGCTTGGTTCTTGTTCATTCCCTCCTCTAGAAATGGATCTTTAGATGTGTGATATATTAGGATGGTGAGAAAGAGTGTTGTTGAGGTATTTTTGATTAAAACTTTGCTATATTTTATCATTACTCTCTAGATATTTTGGTTTGTATCTTGGCATGTCCTACATTTCATGCTTATCTATTACAACCATTTCTCCTATTATCAAAATTTCTACTAAAATCATCTTAAATTTATTTAAAATATTTGTATTCATTTATTGAAAAAATAAAAAATAAAATTACTTTTATTTTATGAAACATCAAATCATTTTGTGATTTCATTTTGGAAGTAAATAAAAAAATTAAATACCACTTTCAATATTTTTAAACAAAATTTTATTTAAAATTTAAGTTCTAATGTTTTATTAGAAAATATTGTTAGAGGAAATATATATTTTCTTTCATGGAACTTTTTGCTATGCAAGTACTTTGGATAATTTTTATTTCAAGCTATAAGAACATATAAAAAAATTTCCATATAGTTTCGGGTTATAAGAATATGCAAATGAATTATTTTATATAGTTTTAGGTTATAATAATATACAAATTATATTTCATAACTTCTAGTTATAATTTTTTACTAGAAAAATATATTTTCTAAATATTATTTACACTTTTTTTTTTGTATGTAAATGAAATAAATAAAATGGAAAATAAAAATAAAATTTTAATTTTATCACATGCCATTTACTCAAGGGAATGTTTCAATCTTCCACAAACATTTTTCTTCAAGGGCTTATAGGGATTTTATTTATCAAAGACTCTTTGTGCTGATAATGTGTCAAAAAATAAAAAAATAAAATAAAAATAGAATAAATAGAAAAAAGAAATAGAGTTATGAGAGAACTCTAGGGTTTGATTTTCATTGATCCAGGTCTCTTATTTATAATAGTTTGAAAAATTAGAATTTAATATGATATTTAATTTTTTAAAAGGAGTAAGAAAAATCTATATGAATAACTGTGATGTCATTCACAATTATTAGTATATATTTATAACAAAATAGTTTTTCTTACCCTGAAATTCTATTTTAACTTAAGGATGAGATTTTATTATATTTAATAAAACATCCATGTACCTAGATTGGCTTGTAAAATCATACTATCAAATATATGAACTCATTTCGCCTAGGCTATTATGCATATCATGTTTGATGTATAATGTTTAATGCTTTAGTTTGCTTTTATGCTGATAAAAATTCTGGGCAATAATATATTAATTGATTTATTTTATAAAAAGACAAAAATGAAAAATCTCTTGTATCTATCTTGTGTTTCATTTTTCATCTTTTAAAGCCTTATTTTCTTTTTCTAGGACTTCGAATTAGGCTATATTTTGAAGTTAAAAGCTTTTCCTTGAACTCCATTGCAGTTTTATTTTGTGTTAGAGTAATTAGAAAAACGCAATTAGAAATTGAATTAAAAGAAAGAATTTAACTTGAAAAGTCCAGGAATTCTATTTTAACTTATGGATGGAGTTTTCTTATATGTATATACATTTTAAGTTTGGCCTTGGTCAACTAGCTTATTAGCTTGTGATTCATTGTTAAACATGGTGAGCAACAAAGTAATGAACTCATTCCACCAGGGCTCTTATGCATATCATGTTTGATGTATTGTGTATGCTTCATATGCTTTTATGCTGATAAAAATTCAAGGCAATAATATATTAATTCATTTATTTAATGAAAGGATAAAAGGACAGTGCTGAAAAGTTAATTAGTTTGATTAATTTATATACCCCGTACATTAATGATGACAAAGAAACTTAGTATTCCATTTATTAACTTTAAATTTAAGTCATTGTAGGGAATGAAAGTACCCTGGATTCTGAGTTTTTCTATTCCCACATTCAGCTACTGATGGCAGGATGTATATTTAGACATCTTAATTGGTGTTCATAAAGTCGTTAATCTTTTCTACTACCTCATACACTTGCCCAAGAAAAAAAAAACCCAACTTACGTACAAGACATTGGATATGAGCTAGAAAAGTTTCATAAATTTTGAACTTGAACTCATAGTGCCATTACATCCATTGATTAGATGCCTAAAATATGATGATACATGTATAATTATTTTTTATTTTAAAATATTGATAATTTTATTTTTAATTTATATTTATTACATATTTAATTATTATACAAAATACACAAGAATTAAAATTAAATAATTTATAATAATTTTATTTTAATTAATTTATAATATATATATATATATATATAATTCATGCATAATTTATAGTATGCATTTATATATAGATAAAATTTATAATATAAATGCATAAATATAAGATATTTACATTTATTTATCTTATATATTTTTTATATTCAAAATAACAAAGTTGGTTTGATGACATAGATACTTCCTTTAAAACTTGAGACAACAACTAAGTCAATATAAAAAACTAGTAGGTTGTTCCATGTAGTGAAATTGAGATTTTATGGCAACTTAAATTTTTTTATTATTTATATTTCCCATCCAACTTAATCTGTTGGGAACAACGACGCTCCAAATCCATTGGATAGTTTGTCACTAAATTTTTTTTTATTAGTGACAGAAAATTCTCATAGATACACTTTTACCAACACACTTTTCCCTTACTATCATGCATCGGGATTATCTGTTGGTGAATGTTTATTCCAACGATGGATATCATTCAAGAAAAGTAAAATTTCTTGTAGTTATATGAGTAGATTTATTTCATAATAGGATAAAAATGAAAAATCTCTTGTATCTATTCTATGTTCCTTTCCTAGTATTTGAAGACCTTATTTTCTTTCTCTTGTTTATAATTTAATTTTAAAGGGGTTGATGTTTTTGTTGGCAATGAATGGGAGTTAGATTTTCAATAGAAGATGTGCTCAATATGCATGGGAAATAATTAAAGTTTAATTAGTCATTAGTTTGAAATGAATGCCAAAATCAACAGTTAATTAGTTTGATTAATTTAAATACCATGGACATTAATTTATAAGCATTTCTGTTGTGAGCATTATATCCAAGTTTATTATTTAGTCAACAAAACTTTGTCTAGTTAGTTTATTAGTACCAAGAGTAAGGGTGATAGATTGTAAGAGGTGGTTCCTATAACAAATAAAACAACCCATCATTAATTAAGGTCGGAGCATTCAAGGCAAGTTGGTAAGTTGAGTAAAATGTAGTGCTCTCAAATTACTACAGATATCCATATAAGGTATTCTAGTATCATAAGGATCAAGCCTACTTTAGGTATGTCATGATTTACATTACTAGGTAGAGATCCTCTCTAATTAATCACCTTGCCTTAAACATGGAAAGTTATTCTAAGGTAATGACAAACATACCTTTCATAATTTAGCCCTTAAAGTATACAAGTAGGACTACTTTAGGTGATTCTACCACTTCATATCTAAGTTAAGTGTATAACTAAGATCCTTAACATCAATGTTCCAAAGTGAGGAGTTCCGTCTTTAGGATTTACTACTCCTTGTATTAATATATATAATCAAGTCTATAAAAAGAAAGTTCGTATCCCTTGATTCCATGGGCTAATCCATCTTTAGTATAGGGATGGACCTAACATAAGATAGGCTTGATCTTGGAGGCTATGAGCTTACCAAGGACCCTCTCCCACTTAGTACTTTTAAATAAGATAATTAAATTGATTTTGGTAATTTTCTTAAAATTAAATTCTCTATCATAAGAATTTCAAAATTATTAATTTTCCTAAATTGAAATACTTGTAATCATAAGAAATATGTTTTTTTTTTTAAAGGAATTTTAAAATTAAGAGAATTTCCTCAAATTAAAATAATATAAATTCTTGAAGATCTCAAAATTTAGAAAAGTTCGGGAAAAAAAAAATGATATTTTAAGGATTTTTTTTTTGAGAACTTGGTCTTGCGTATCAACATGAGAAACAAGCCTATCATTGTCATTGAATAAAAATTATAGCCATGTTGAAGATTTAATACGGAAATTAACACACGATAATCCAGATCATTGAATTCAATCATCATCTCTGATAATAAAATAATAAAAAAACATTAATGAACTGATAGATTACATACTGTTTGAAGAACACGCAGCCATGAGGAATTTCCCTTCAATTTATAGATCTTAAATCCTTGATCTCTTCTTCTCCTTATCAAACCTTAATACACAGAATTGTTTTCTGTAATTGATGGAAGAGAGCACTTACCGTACATGAAGGGATTTCTGTATATATATCTTATTGATAGGAGAAGAGGGCCAAGAATACACGTTCAAAAACCGTTCTGAACGTGTTATTCGAATAACTGTTTTTTATTCAAATAATAATATTATAATTATTATAATTTACCCACTCCATCAAGGGTAAATATCTTTATAACAGTTTAAAGATATTGGTATTCTTTTAATCGGCTAAATACTAGGTTAGTGGGCCACCCACTTAATTTTAATGTGGAAATAACATTCTCCCACTTGGCCCACTAAACCGATTATGAAAACTATAATATATTTATTTATTTTATATATAAAATATATACTGGAAAATAAATTTGACACGTGATCACGATTTCAATAAACTTAGCCAATACGTCCAAAATCATATACCATAATACTGAATTAGTTTAGATCATAAATGCGAGTCATGGCGGTCACATGACCATAATGTCATGTTTCCTTCCATGCACCACACATCAATAACCCTTACTAACCCAGTCCTTAATGCCAAATAGCCCCTGTAATTTGTCTTGTCAGGACAATTCTTGTTTATCAAACAATAAAACGTGCACCCATAATTGAAAACAAGAATAAACAGAAACAATTTTAATGCGCAAATTGTCAATTACATAACCATCATTCATGATCATACATATTATGGATTACTCAAAAGGCCCATCCTCATAACATGTTCCAAATATGCCTTTGGAGGTAATCCTTTAGTTAATGGATCAGCAACCATAAGTGTGGTCCTAATATTTTCAATTGACACTTGTTGTTTCTGGACTCTTTCTTTAACAACTAAATACTTTAAATCCATGTGTTTCGATCCACTAGAAAATTTGCCATTCTTAGAGAAGAAAACAGCTGTGGTGTTATCACAATATATTCTCAAAGGTTTAGCAATAGAGTCGACAACACCAAGCCCTGAGATAAAATTCCGCAACCATAAAGCATGACTTGAAGCTTCAAAACAAGCAACAAACTCGGCCTCCATCGTGGATGAAGCAGTAATTGATTGTTTTTCACTCTTCCACGAAATTGCCCCATTTGCTAGCATAAAGACAAATCCTGAAGTTGACTTTAAGCTATCGAGACAACCACCATAATCAGAATCCGAGTAACCGACAACCTCTAATTGTTCTGATCTTTTATATGTGAGCATATAATCTTTTGTCCCTTGTAAGTACCTCATCACCTTCTTTGCAGCTTTCCAGTGTTCAAATCCTGGATCACTTTGGTATCTTCCTAACATGCCTACAGCAAAGCTGATATCCGGTCTTGTACATGTTTGAGCGTACATCAAACTCCCCACAGCTGATGCATAAGGAATTTTCTTCATTTGCTCCCTTTCCATGTTATTCCTTGGGCACTGCATTTTACTTAATTTGTCACCTTTCAATATAGGTGCAATACCCGATAAACATGACTGCATATTAAATCTCTCTAAAACCCGATCAATATATCCTTTCTGAGATAAACCCAGCACTCCTCGAGATCGATCCCTAAAGATCTCAATGCCAATAACATAGTTTGCCTCACCCATATCAACCATATGAAAGTTTTTAGAGAGATATTCCTTGGTTTCACGTAATAAACCAAGATCACTGCTAGCAAGCAAAATATCATCCACATACAGTATCAGAAATATAAACTTGCTCCCACTAACTTTCAGATATATACACTGATCAACAATGTTCTCTTTAAATCCGAAATATGTAATGGTATTATTGAACTTAATATACCATTGTCTGGAAGCTTGTTTAAGACCGTAAATGGATTTCTTTAATTTGCAAACTAGGTGTTCATTTCCTTTCTTTGTGAACCCTTCAGGTTGTTCCATATAGATATCTTCATCCAAATTCCCATTTAAGAATGCAGTTTTCACATCCATTTGATGTAACTCTAAATCAAAATGAGCTACAAGTGCCATGATAATTCTAAGCGAATCTTTCTTGGAAACTGGAGAGAAGGTATCTTTGTAATCGATACCTTCCTTTTGAGTGAAACCTTTGGCCACAAGTCTAGCCTTAAATCGTTCGATATTGCCTTTAGCGTCACGCTTTGTCTTAAAGACCCATTTACAGCCGACGAGTTTACAACTATTAGGCAATTCGATGAGATCCCAGACACCGTTATGGGCCATAGATTTCAACTCTTCATTCATAGCTTCCATCCATTTACTAGAATCATCACTTTCCATGGCTTGTGAAAACGAAACCGGATCTTTCCTTATCCCAATATCAAAATCAGATTCATGTAGATACACCACATAATCATCTGTAATGGCAGGTCTCCTTTCTCTTTGAGATCTCCTCAAAGGTGCCGGTTGTGGTGGCTCTACAGCATTTTCAATGGCAATATTTTCTGGTGGTAATGAACCATCTTTATTATGTTGCTCATTATCCTCAACTTGTTGAATAGATTGAGGAACAATAATTTCTTGAGGTAAAAAAAGTGGTGGGATATCCACTCTTATCTCCTCAATATCTACTTTTCTTGGTTCATTACTCCCACTAATTTCGCCATTCTCTAAGAATCTGGCATTACTGGTTTCAACTATTCTCACACTGTGGTTAGGACAATAAAATCTGTACCCTTTCGATTTATCCGGATAGCCAATGAAATATCCAGATATCGTTCTTGAATCAAGCTTTTTCTCATGTGGGTTATAGATTCTTGCCTCCGCTGGACAACCCCATATATGTATATGTTTCAAGCTAGGTTTCCTACCAGTCCATAACTCGAAAGGAGTTTTTGGAACTGCCTTACTAGGAACTCTGTTCAAGATATACATTGCGGTTTTTAAGGCTTCACCCCACAATGAAATAGGTACAGAAGAGTAACTCATCATACTCCTAACCATTTCCATTAATGTGCGATTACGCCTTTCAGCAACACCATTTTGCTGTGGCGTACCAGGCATTGTGTACTGAGCACGAATGCCACACTTTTCAAGGAATTTGGCAAAAGGACCAGGATTTTGTCCTGATTCATCATATCTGCCATAATATTCACCGCCTCGATCTGATCTCACAATTTTAATCTTTTTATCTAATTGTCTCTCGACCTCTGTTATGAACATCTCGAAGATGTCAATGGCCTGAGACTTTTCATGCATTAGATAAACATAACCATAACGAGATAGATCATCTATAAAGGTGATAAAATATTTCTCTCCTGTGAAACATGGAACAGAGAGTGGTCCACAAATATCTGTATGAATTATCTCAAGGAGCTCATTACTTCTTGTGGCACCTTTCTTTGTATGTTTAGTTTGCTTTCCCTTTATGCAATCCACACATACATGAAAATCAGTGAAGTCAAGATTTTGTAAAATTCCTTCCTTCACTAATCTCTCAATTCTTTCCCTAGAGATGTGCCCTAGTCTTCTGTGCCACAAGATTGAAGAATTTTCATTAATTAAGCCACGTTTTGAACCAACATTTGAATGCAGGGTTATCAAAGCTTGTGCAAATTCATGATTCAAAGAAATTTTATATAAACCATCACATAAAATACCAGAACCAACTGTAACAGAATTTAACATCAAACTTAATTGTCCAGAACTGAATAAAACAGAATATCCAGTAGCATCTAATTTGGACAAGGAAACTAAATTCCTAGAGATAGAAGGTACATAAAAAGTGTTTAAAAGCTCCATCTGATGACCTGTCTCTAATAGTAAGCGATAGGTACCAATAGCTACCACTTCAACCTTGAGACGGTTTCCCATATAGAGGAACTTTTCACTTTCCTTTGGTTTCCTGGTTGTAAGGAATCCCTGCATTAAATTAGTCACATGAGTTGTGGCTCCAGAATCAATCCACCAAGTATTTGAAGAAACTTCAGCAAGATTGGATTCATAACATACAAAAGAAAGATTTATACCTCTCTTTTCGAACCAAGCCTTGTGCTTGATACAGTCCTTCTTCACATGCCCTTTCTTGCCACAAAAGTAGCAACTTACTGTGAATTTTCCATCATGACTCTGGCTACCTTCCCCAGGTCCGTTTTTTTTAGGTGGAAAGTTCTTTCCCTTTTTGAATTTTCCTTTCTTCTTCGTGACTCCATGAGTTACAGCAAGAGCAAAATTATGTCCTTCTTGTCTTAATCTCACTTTCTCTTGTATACATTTACTGGTGAGCTCATTCAAGTTCCACTGATCACTGTTAGTATTATAGTGGATTTTGAATGGAGCAAACTGTGATGGAAGTGAGTTAAGAACAAACTGTACCAAGAAGGACTCATCCATACCCATGCCTAGTGCCTTAAGCTTTGCAGCCTTTTCAGTCATGTTTAAAATATGTTGCTGAATACCTTTCTGACCATCATATTTCATGGTGGTCAATTCAGCCATCAATGTGCTTGCAAGGGACTTATCAGCGCGTTTGAAGCGCTCCTCAACAGATTTCAGAAATTCCGAGGCAAACTCGGTTTGAGGGAGAGAGGTCTTGATATTATTGGCAATAGTCATTCTCATAAACATCAGACTGAGTCTGTTGGATCTTGCCCAGGCTTTTCATTGTTCCACTTGCTCCGGAGTACTGTCATCCGTAGCTTCAGGAGGTTTATCCGTTATTAAAGCCAGGTCAAGATCCAATACGCCCAGTGAGAATTGAACCCTTTCATACCATTCAGAAAAGTTTGACCCATCAAAAACAGTCATTCCAGATGCAAGAGAGTGTAATGAAGTGGGAACTGTACAAAATAGAACAATGCTCACAATAAGGCCTTCAAGTATAAAATAAATAGCAATGAACTATTGATATCATTAAAATTCTCCTTTAGGTAAATTTTAACATATCCAGTGTTCACTTGAAGGGAGCTTAAAACACTTTACTATTTTGTGTCATTTATATGTTACCTTTGGGTATCCATTTTACCTTTCTAAGTAACACAAAATAAAAACATTAATTAATAATTAGTAGAAATTGACTTTCCTTTGGGTTAGTCTCATTCTCCTAATTATAAAGAGAATTATTAAGAATTTTACAAGTCTCCCTTTATTCTTTTATGCAATTCAATAAATACAAGGCTCACTAATTTAGGTTACTTTGGCAACTATCCAAATTAGTTAACCTTACATTTATAAATTGTCTTTAGATAAAATATTCACAAGATGAAATTAATTTTTTTATTTGAGTTAAAAATCAAGGAGATAGTATCTTTAATAATTATCTGATTCAATAATCAATCATCATAAAATCAAAGAAATATGCTTTCATCAGATATAATAATAATTTCACAAAGGTTCAAATAAAATAACAAAATCAATTAAGATCTATGGATTAGTGCCTGAAATGGCACTTTTGGAGAGCCTGAAAAGGATGCTTGAAGCGCACCTAAAACGGCACTGCAAACAGCAAGAAAACAGCGCCTCTAATGGCGCCTGAGAAACGACGCCTGCAACCAGGAGATGACGCCTGAAAACGGCGCCTTCAATGGCGCCCGCAATGGTGCCTGTAACCAGCAGATGGCGCCTTCAATGACGCCGACAATGGTGCCTGTAACCTGCAGATGGCGCCTAAAAACGGCGCCTTCAATGGCGCCGGCAATGGTGCCTGTAACCTGCAGATGGCGCCTGAAAACGACGCCTTCAATGGCGCCGGCAATGGTGCCTGTAACCAGCAGATGGCGCCTGAAAACAGCGCCTTCAATGGCGCCGACAATGGCACCTTCAATGGCGCCGACAATGGCACTTTCAATGGCATCTAGATTGGCGCCTAAAAACGACGCGATGGCGCCGGCAATGGCGCCTGAAAACGGCCACCGGACTGACGCCAAACCAGTCCGCCAAACCAGCGCCCCTCACCCGCATTGATCCAGTCAGCGTTGCAAGGAAAAATCTTCCTTCTACGCGTTGAGGCTGGTCGTTTGTTTAATTAATTTTTTTTTTATTCCTTTTAGTGAGACGAATTAATCAAAGATAAATCACAAAATTTAATCTTTATAAACAATGATTCTGAATATTTAAATTCAACCTTGCTCTGATACCAATTGTTGAAGATTTAATACGGAAATTAACACACGATAATCCAGATCATTGAATTCAATCATCATCTCTGATAATAAAATAATAAAAAAACATTAATGAACTGATAGATTACATACCGTTTGAAGAACACGCAGCCATGAGGAATTTCCCTTCAATTTATAGATCTTAAATCCTTGATCTCTTCTTCTCCTTATCAAACCTTAATACACAGAATTGTTTTCTGTAATTGATGGAAGAGAGCACTTACCGTACATGAAGGGATTTCTGTATATATATCTTATTGATAGGAGAAGAGGGCCAAGAATACACGTTCAAAAACCGTTCTGAACGTGTTATTCGAATAACTGTTTTTTTATTTCAAATAATAATATTATAATTATTATAATTTACCCACTCCATCAAGGGTAAATATTTTTATAACAGTTTAAAGATATTGGTATTCTTTTAATCGGCTAAATACTAGGTTAGTGGGCCACCCACTTAATTTTAATGTGGAAATAACAAGCCATACTTAAGAGTAGATAATGGACAAGGCAAATCATCATTAGCCTACAATGACAACTAAAACGAGCAACAAATAACCCCTTGAAAAGATGATTACAAATAAAATGACTCTTTTTGGAACAAGGATCTATGATCTAAGATGACTGAATTTCTCCTTTTTGTCTTTTTTTTTTCCTTGTAGTAGAAGGGATTTAACATACCTTATAAGGTGCTAACATTCATTCTTTCACTCTTCTATTAGTCCCTCCATCCAAATTGTTACCAGGGCTATGTTTGGTTCTCGAAAAGAACTAGGGAAAGAAAATGATTTTCTGATGTTTGGTTTTAAGTGAAAAATGTGAAAGAAAGCCAAATATAATTAAAATTATTAATAAATTTATGTATATTTAAATTATTTGATCTTTATATCTAAGAGTTAAAATAAGTTAAATTTTTTTGAAGTAATATATCAAAATAATTTATTGATTTTAAATTTATTTTTTTTGCTTTCCTTCCTTTTTTTCTTTGCTTCTACTTTTTCTCTATATTTTCTTTCAAACGTACCGACACCCAAACATAGCCTAAGTTGTGGATCCAAGTATTCACACTAATGCAAGTTTTGGCGAAGTTCAATTACCTGCTAGGATAAACTCTTGGTGAATATCAACTAGGTGATTAATTTCGAATGGATTCTTAGAAGGTGACATTTTTGAAACTTCACTACAAAGTTAGTACTTTACAATAAAATCTCTATAAAATAATAATCTTAGGAATGAGAAAAATTATGAACTTAGCAAGGTTATTGATTTGTTGAAAAATAAATAATTTATTAATTTATTGAAAGAGTGTTATGTTTCTACAATAAAACACTTAATCTATGGGGTAGAAAGTTAATACGTAGAAGGCAAAAAGACTCTAGAAAATAAAAGATGGTTATTAATTATAAAAGATAAAAAAACTTTTGAAAAAAAAAGACATGGTGTCAAACCTTAATGTCCTAAAAGATAAAGAGGTTTCAAGTGTATGATAATTTCGAGGAGAAGTGAATTGAGAAAAAAAAAATGGTGTCAAGCCTTAATGCCTAAAAGATAAAGATGTTTTAAGTATATGACGATTCTGAGAAAAAACGAATTAAGAAAAAAATGATAAAAAGTTACTTAATACTATATATGTTAATGCCCTAAAAGATAAAGGGGTTTCAAATATATGATGATTCCGAGAAGAAGTGAATTTATAAAACGTTACTCAATACTATATATGAAGTTCTATTTGCTATGAAATTTTGTTTTATATATATATATATGTGTGTGTGTGTGTGTGTATGTGTGTACTTCATCAATTATTAATTTTATATTTTTTTGGGGTCTTAAGGATTTCTAATAATATTACTATCTTATGCATTTTGTGAGGTTATTAATTTAGTACATTGGCTTGAGTTGGGAGAATAAAATTTTATTACTTATGGGAAGTTGTTAATTTATTGAACATTCATTTATTGAGGTTTTACTGTAGTAACTAATTTATAAATATTTCAGCTGATAAATTTAAAATAAATAACAATGATGAAATGGCACGATGTTAGACACATTATGTCATTTTGGAATTCATCATTTTTTTTTTCAAAGACAATAGTGCCATTTAGGTAATATCCTGCAAAGAGGCTTTAATATGAAGTCATGAACAGAAAAGGAGGCAGTGGATAAAAGACATAAAATAAATCATAAAAATCATTAAAAGAAATCAAGATTCAATGAAACCAACACGGTTGAATTTCATTTGTTTGAACGGAACCTTAAAGAAAAAGCTTAAAAACAGCTTTTGATTCAAGAGAGAGATTACAAGAGTTGTAATACATGCATAGATATAGAGACACCCAGTTAAAGGAGTGTCACACATGATGTTGTGGCAATTAATAAGAGTTGATTTTCAATAGAGGATGTGATCAATATGGGAGGGAAAAGAATGTACCAAATTAATTTATGTACCAAATTAATGAAGAAAAAGAAACTCACTCCATTTATTAGCATTAAACTTAATTTATTACAAGGGAATGAAATCAGCAAATGAAACCGAAACTATTTCCACCACTTTTCCCACCAGGCATACATATATATACGAATCATTTCACCCCATCTAATTACCTCCATCAAAAAGATATATTTTCCCACAACTCTAGACATATTTACTATTCAAAAACATAGATCATGGCCAGTTTCTGCAAGGTCTCTATCATGGCATTCTTTCTCTTAGCTAGTGGGGCTTTCCTGTCATCACCAGCACTGGCATTCGAAGCCAATGAACAAGACTTTAGCCTCGCATCAGAACCTTCTTCCAGCAGTGACCAAGACATTATTCCACCAGCATTACGCCATTATTTGTTTCAATGCCTCGAGAGGCTGGGTGAAGAATGCAGGCCATTGTTCTTTGCTAGAATATTCATAGGTGAAAAAAATGAGATCACTACTAGTTGTTGCCAATACCTGGTGGAGATGGGAGATAAATGCCACACTGCGATTACCAATGCTGTAATCTCGAGACCTGAGTTCAGTGGCAATGCAACCTTATTTCGTACAAGATCTGATGAAACTTGGACGATCTGTATCCGACTCTTAGTCTCTCCAGGCCCATCTGCTTAAGATTAGATTTGCATATTTGTGTTTACATGTAATTCAATAAAAACGTGAATAATGCGTTTACAATGTTGTGTCAAAGCTCTCTCAGAGTCTAAGTACAGTTAATTATAAATTTGAATAAGATATTTTTGGTCGAATATTGGCTCCTTTGGTCTCACTGTTGGTCTCATTTTTTTTTTCTTCTTAATTCCAAAATTACTAACATTATTTTCGTCACATCTTTATCCCTGATTGAAATGAAATGGCGAAAAAAGCAATGATGGGTTTGCTTATTAATTGCAATGCCAACATTAAAGCCATGCAATTCAAGGTTTAGCCAACATCCATCCATTTTTGCCAAACATCGAAATATTTGTATGTAAGAACATATTTATTAATGAATAACATGGATGGTAGGTATGTGTACTTGTTAGTAAAATCATATCAACAGTTTCCCTCTTTTGTTTTGAAATGATTCTTATTGCATGGTTTCTGTTTCTTATGCCTTTGACATGGTAAGGCTTTTAATTAGACTATTAATGGAGCATTAGATGATTCGTTCCCAATTGGTGTCTCAGCAGATTCATGTCTAGCTGGTGCTCTTTGATTGAGAGAGTAATCAACAAAATTTATAACCTATATCACCATACATTAGGATAGCTTAGCTAATATAGCATAGTGGCTCTAGGATCGTTCACTGGGAAGGGTTTTCAACTCTCAACCGATACCAATTCAAGATAAATTGATGCTTTTTTCATTTCAAGGTTAGCTTTAAAAGAAAACATAAAGATGTTTGAGTGAAAAGGGTTTAGTCTTAAACTAACCAAAAAGAAAGTAATGGAAATTACTTATGAAGAAAAACATTCCTTGGAGGTTTAGGTTCACAGGGGAGATTCCTTATGCAAAAACAGAGCTCCGGTCATTTGGTTCATTTCCTCGCATTAGAGAATTAACATATAGTCAATTCTCTAACCGGCTCTGTACAGATGTAACCTTTAAATAGATTTCAGCTCTAATTCCCTCTCACTGATGTAACTTGTAATGGCTCGTGCCTCTCACCTAGCATTTTCCATTCAAGGTGATCTTTAACTTTGGACTTCCCTTCTCAAGCTCACAAGAGATAACTAATGGATGTCTCCTTAGAGTCCAAAAGCTTACCAAGTGTTGGCAATTCTAGAAAATCCTACCTCCAAGTCACTTCCCAAAAGCTCGCAAGAGATAAACAAGTGCATCTCCATGGATGGAGATCACGTGCCTTACCAAGTGTTGGCTCAAGTGACTTGAAGGTGTTTTAAGTTAACTAAAAACATAGAAATCATTAAAGGATCACACTTTCTCTTCATTAATGATTGAAACCACAAAGCTACTAATTCATGCACTTGGAACCTTTCCCGGCTACCTTAACTCCAAGGAACTAAAAGTCTAGCCACTCATTCTCTGAGGAAACTTCCTCAGAGCTTGTTTGGCTAGAAAGAAAACTAACGAGAAAACAAATATATGAAGGAAAAACAGAGCAAGTGCTCTGTGTAATATATTTCTTCCTTCCACCGATTACATAATAGATCATATAAGAGATGATCCTAGATGATGATCTCTGTAAAGAAAATTACAAACTATATATATGAGGTTATTCACCCTTTTCCTTGCTTAAAGACTAAGGAATCCTATGATAGGTGGATTACAAGGAGACTTTGGGAATTTAGACAACAAATATCTAAAGCAAAATATCCCAAAATATCTCAACATGTCGGTCGGAAATATCTCAAGATGTCGGTCGGAAATATCAGGAAGCTTCAGGAGAACACTGCAGCTGTGCATGTCTGACCGGGTAGGCATTACTAGAGGATCCGGACATGTCTATCTGGAGAAGTTGAAACGTTCTCCTTTCCTATCCGGCTATGAGATATCTGGATGTAAAAATGTCGGCGCACGGAATTCCTCTCCGGGTGGACTGAGCTATGCTGCGCAAGGGGGACCGTCTGCGTGTGTAAGGTGTAGGGACCCCTCTCCCGGATGTCACGGAGTGCATGGCTATTCAGATCAACTCCATCCGGATTCCCCCATCGGAAAGGCAGTGCAATGCTATCCGGATTCCCCAAGTGGAAGGCGGCGCAATGCTATCCGGATTCCCCAAGCGGAAAAGCGGCACAATGCTATCCAGATTCCCTCAGGTTGAAGCACACAACACTCGTGAAATATCACACCCGGACGATAGCATATCCTGTCTGGACATCTTTTACTCCTTGCATTTTGGATTTGCTTATGGCAAAGGACTTCAAAGCTTCGGTTCTTCATGTTTCTGAGCTTTCCATTGCTTTGCCATGGATTCCAAAGAACTCTCCTTAATCTCTGATTGCTTTGGTGATCAAAAAGCTATCAAAACACCAAAACTTAACACAATTTGATTAGAATTGATTGCAAGGGTCCTTAATATGTTAATTGGGTTAAAAGGTGATAACTATTACTCAAAAGTGTTTAAAAGAGTTTATTACAAGCTATGAAATAACACTTTTGAGTAGTAATCATTAGACTATTAAAAGAGTAAACAAGTTGAGGAGTCGGTTGGATTTTTAAAATGCATGGAGCATCAAAGGTAGAGATAGAACTCACCAAAAAAAATTTATTTGTTTTGTTTGAGATTGAGTCCCTGTGCACTAGAATGTAGGCCCCTACCAAAGATGCAATCCCAAACATAAGGAGTTAGAAATGCCTAGGGTGGGGTAAGTTAAATCCAAAAACCAACTAAATCTACCAAAATCAATCCAATCTCATCTGATTAGTTATATTTTCAATGGCCAAATGCTTGGTTTGATGTGAGAAATAAAAGAACTTATGAAGGTGGTGCTTGTTTTTTTGACTTTGTTCTAAATATAACTTAAGGCTACGGTCAACCATACAATGATGAATTCGTTCCTAGGCCTTATACACACCGCCCGCCATAGTATGAGAGTTGGTCATGCTCGAAGTTGTTACCTTAACAGCAAGAAGGGAGATGCCGAAGGCAGGGCTTGTGACTAGAGTGAATGGACCCATTATATTTGCCTCTCCTGATGATTGATCAAGTAACTAAAATATTGTATTTTTCAGTACATCATTATGGATTGGATTAGTCTTTCTAGTAGGTATACTTAATTCTCTCATCTCTTGAACCTATTTGTCCTAGATCCAAAAATGAAATGACCCCTCCCTCTAATTTTTTTTGTTTTCTTTATTTTCATGTTGAGGATTTATATTGAATTTGAATGTGTCTCATAACCAAAAAGAATTCAGGGAAGGGGTTAAGTATTAAGAAGTTAAAAAACAACTAGATTCACTTTAACTTTCATATCAACGAATCGCATCTAATAAGTTCTCCAATGTAGTTCGTCTACTAAAAGTGAAAAATGGCTCATTTCATCCTACAAAAGATAACAAAGAATTACTTAGTCTAGAAGTACCTTTATTTTAGTGCTATTGGTGCACTAATATATCTTGCAAATTGTATAAGATCATATATAACATGCTATGTCAACTGGATTGAAAGATATAAATTTGCACCAACTCGAAGACATTGGGATAAATAAAAGTATGTATTTGCGATATCTTCTTGGAATAACAAACATGAGTTTGTTTTATTGAGAAGAATAAGAATTTCAATTGTTTTATTAAACCCCCATCTTAAAAAGGCTATGTATCTATCTAAGGTAGTACAACAATATCATGAAGATCAATAAAAAAACAATGGTTACAACCTTTTCAAATCATTTAGAGCTACCCACAATTCATAAGCAAGTTGTGAATTTGTGAGGTGAAGGTTAATGATCCAACATATGTGGGAATCATGTGGATTCTCCTCCATTTAAGATAATTTGACCAAGCTACATGAACATAATGTTGCTTGTCTTGCAAAAGTTATAGGAAAATTTATAACAAGTGAAAAAACTAAGAATATATCCTAAAGTTTTTAACATTGCAACAAATTGAAAAACTGAAAGTCTAATAAGGAACATCCTGAAGGGGGGTGAATGGTGATTTTTTTAAAATTTTCAATAAAGATTTATATGTTAGACCCAATTCTTTTAGCTTTTGAGATGCTAGGGATAATCTTATCTACTAATTTTAGGTAATTCAAGTAGAATGTCAAACATAAAATATATAAACAATGAGATACAATATTTTTACATAGAAAACCCTACACTAACTGTGGAGATAAAAAACTATGAGGTCTAAGACTTACTAATCTAAATCCATTATGTGAAACCAAGTTACACATATTTACCTGATCGCTTTACCCTAAAGTCATACTCTATAGTAGTTATAACTTGATTCACGTTTTCGACTTACCAACCTTCAATTGCTCGAGTGGTTCATTTCTGGCTCATCGAAGGGATGACGGTCTTCAACCCAAGATTAAAAAAACTAATCCTTGAATGAGAGAATATGAATGGTGTGGCACTTTAGGCTTTCTCTCAAGGAGACCTTTTCTAAAAAAAAAAAGGTCTCTTAATGATCTATCTCCAATCTTTAACCCTTTAGGGTTTATTAGGGAGGTATTTATAGACAAAAGCCTGAAAAGTCTTAATTTTAGAATAGTTCTAATAAAATTTGCATGAAAAATATTGGTAGAACCTGCATGATCGCTCAAGTTAACTTGCCCATCGCTTAAGTGCTCAAAACGCTTAAGTGGTTCTGTCACGTTCTAAGTTAATGGCACGATCCCATCCTCTCCCTTGCCCCCTACCTCGCCCTCGAGCTATGTTGCTAAGGCAAAATATGAGCATAATTGTAAGAATTTTGAAAGCAGAAAACAAAGATAAGTTTTTGGAAGTTTTTCATCTGATTGTTTTATTGCTCTAGAATAAGGAAATTTATAATTTAACAGACTCAACAACTTAGAGATTAAACAACAACAATTACTAAAAAATAGCTCACATTACCCACTCTCTAGCCCACTATTGCTAGTTATTTGAACTAACTCAATAAACCAAAATATTTGAAATAAATAAATTAAAATTGCTGCACATGACATCCTGCTCTATTTCAAAAGTCAACTTTAAAAACCTTTTAAGTTCAAAACAAAATTGATCCTCTTAATACCTCAATATAGCCTAATTTGCCACAAGCCAAAACTCTTTAGACGTACCTGTGACTTCCCGATTGAACGAATGACAACTCTTGATATTTAATGGAGAGCAGGTCACTATCTAAAAAGACTTCTATAACGAAATATTAAAAGGAACAAAATTGCCAACATAAAAACAAGACTCCATGTCCTAAGAGGAATGATTAGGGGATCTATAATTGAAGTGTTAAGGAAAACATAATCATGTTTACATGAGAGGAGTATACTAATATGGATATAATATATTATTTTTTCCTTCATCTTGGTTTTGCCCCACTAGGTTTTACTAGTAAGGTTGTAGTGGTCAAATCATTTAAAGAAAATTGTACTTTTTTTTATTAGGTTTTCTCCTATTGGATTTTTCCTAATGATGTTTTAACAAGACATATTCTTATTTTCATCGAAGAGAGAGTGTTATGGAATATGAGAATTTATGAAATTGTGAGGATTTGTGGATGATAATCCATGTTGATGTAAATCTCTTTCAGTCTCCTGTAGGAGGAAGAGATCTGATAATGAAATGATGTTCTATTTTTTGTCTGCATTCCAATTCTTTTATTTTACAACAAGGATATCTTTATTAGCATGTTTTTTATTTTCTTTATTGAGTTTAGTTATTGACTTTAAGGGGAACTTATCTTTTCTAGGTTTTAAGATCATGAACTTATGAAGATAATTAATTCAAAAAGTTTGAATGTCTAAGTTTTTAACCTTGGAAGGCAAATACACTCTTCAAATTATTATTATTATTATCTTAAATTTGCCAATCTTTCAAAGAAATTTGGGTAGGTTGACATGACTTAATTGTTCCTATTTTTTAATGATTAGATCCAATTTAATTGATCAATAAAATGATTTTAAAGAGTAAAGATTATTTTGAATGCCTCATAATGTATTTTTGTAATTGGACATTTGTGAGTGACCAAACTTTATTTTTATTTATTTTCTAGTTTAAATTGAGATTATTTTCTCACACTAATAGATGGGCCACTAGAGTATTCAAACATGTTTGAATCATTTCTAAGGGCTAAATACTTTGCGCAAATATTAATATCTCTATTTGTAATCCAAAGATAAGAGTCATCACTTGAAAAAAATATCAAAATCCCTATAATGGAATGAATAAATATAGACTAAAAACAAATTTCATCCTATGCAAAAGATTATGCCATTGAAAAAAAAAATGATTGAAAACACAGTTGTAAGAAAATTGAGGTTGGAAATTCATGTGGGACTTACTAAAAAAGTTGTGTTAAACATAAATTTAGCTAGATGAATTCAAATTTAATATTTACACTTTGTAGGATGTAAGACTAATTAGTTGAAATATTAAAGTAGGAACTTGAAATTGAAGTTTTCAAATAATACAAGCGATTTATTTATTGTAAGCTTCAAAATCTTTTGATTATTGTATACATTAATTATCTTGTTTCTCTTCATAAATCTATGAACAGTTCTTCATGTCCTATGAGTTCAAAATTCTTGAAATTACTATTTAATATTCTACAAACCATAATCCTAAGAATGTTTCATGTGTTTCTAATTGTTTTAGGATTTATCTAATATATTCTCCAAGATTTAATATTTCATTTATCTTGGGTTTAGATAATCTAGGGATATATTATTCGAATCTCTTTGTGATCATAAGAATAAAATTTTGGTCTTTAAAAGGACATAATATTTTGAGAAGGTAAAAAAATCCTTGAACACCTTCATTGCTAGGAAATTATGAGGACTCCTCAGAGCTTGAATGCTTGGTTCTTGTTCTTTCCCTCCTCTAGAAATGGATCTTTAGATGTGTGATATATTAGGATGGTGAGAAAGAGTGTTGTTGAGGTATTTTTGATTAAAACTTTGCTATATTTTATCATTACTCTCTAGATATTTTGGTTTGTATCTTGACATGTCCTACATTTCATGCTTATCTATTACAACCATTTGTCCTATTATCAAAATTTCTACTAAAATCATCTTAAATTTATTTAAAATATTTTTATTCATTTATTGAAAAAAATTAAATTACTTTTATTTTACGAAACATCAAATTATTTTGTGATTTCATTTTGAAAGTCAAAAAAAAAAAAAAAAAAAAAATTAAATACCACTTTCAATATTTTTAAATAAAATTTTATTTAAAATTTAAGTTATAATGTTTCATTAAAAAAATCTTGTTACAAGAAATATATATTTTCTTTCATGGAACTTTTTGCTATGCAGGTACTTTAGATAATTTTTATTTCAAGCTATAAGAACATATAAAAAAATTTCCATATAGTTTCGAGTTATATGAATATGAAAATGAATTATTTTATATAGTTTTAGGTTATAATAATACACAAATTATATTTCATAACTTCTAGTTATAATTTTTTACTAGAAAACTATATTTTCTAAATATTATTTACATTTTTTTTTATATTTAAATGAAATAAATAAAATGAAAAATAAAAATAAAAGTGTAATTTTATCACATGTGTTTTACTCAAGAGAATGTTTGAAAAGTGTAATTTCCACAAACATTTTTCTCTAAGGGCTTATAGGGATTTTATTTAGCAAAGACTCTTCATGTTGATATTGTGTCAAAAAATTTTAAAAAAATAACAAAAAGAAGAAATAGAAAAAAAAAAAATATATAGAGTTATAAGAGAACTCTAGGGTGTGATTTTCATTGGTCCAGGTATCTTATTTATAGGAGTTGGAAAAATTAGAATTTAATACAATATTTAGAGTCCGTTTAGTAGTGATTCTAGGAAGCGTTTCTAATCTTTTAACACTTGAAAATTTTTATCATTCAAATATTAAAAAGACTAGAAACGTTTCCTAAAATCATTGTCAAACACACTCTTAATTTTTTAAAAGGAACAACAAAAATCTGTATGAATAATTATGATGTCATTCACAATTATTAGTACATATTTATAGCAAAATAGTTTTTCTTACCTTAAAATTCTATTTTAACGTACAGATGAAATTTTATTATATTTAATAAAACGTTCCATGTACCTGGATTGGCATCTAAAATCATACTATCAAATATATGAACTCATTTCGCTAAGGCTATTATGCATAT